>NC_058404.1:114640970-114641211 GCF_002201575.2 Neomonachus schauinslandi | reverse complement strand
CCACACGTAACCCACACCACACACGCTCTCATATGCCACATAGAATATACACACACACCACACGTAACCCGCACCACACATGCTCATACACACCACACAGAGCCCACGCCACACACGCTCATACACACCACACATAACCTGCACCACACACGCTCTCATATGCCACATAGAATATACACACACACCACACGTAACCCGCACCACACACGCTCATACACACCACACATAACCCGCACCACAC
>NC_058404.1:114487380-114640960 GCF_002201575.2 Neomonachus schauinslandi | reverse complement strand
TACCCCTTCACCACGTACCATATATACCACACACAAACCACACACACACACAGAATTTTGAGTTCATTCACATCTAGGCTTCAGCCTCAACCTTAGGGTACCCAGTCCTTCTGAGGAAAAGCCACAGACAGACCCCCTGCTCCCGGTGTTCTTTTTCTCTTCCTGGCATCATTATAGCCTTGTTGCTGGATAAATTACAGAGTGGAAGAAACAGAAATTCAACTCCCACCCACCATCCCCCTGAAGTATCGACATTGTTGATCTACTTATGAACTTCAAAATCCAAGGCGCGACACGCTCTGTCACTGCACAGCGGCACTCTGGCAGCGAGCCGGGTTCCGTCCTTCGCTGTGCTGAGAAGGTGCGCCTCTCCGCTCTGCTCTGCTCTCCAGCGTCCACCCGGAGTGTGTCACCGTGGGGGGGACCGATGTGTGTGCAGTGCTTGCATCTGGAGCACACCCAGCCCTGGGGCGGGCGGGGGTGTCAGCGTGGAAGGGGAGGTGGGCTCCACTCGGGGAGGGCAGAGGATTCTTCCCGTGGGCTTACTTCCCTCTTTGGTCCGATGGGGAAATTTTGCCTGCCAGGCAACCAAAGGGCCAAGGCATTATGGGAACCACGCTGTTCAGCCTTTTTGGGGTGATTTTTAGGATTGTTCGGTTTTTGCAATGGTGGGCAACGAGAAGGCCACTCCTGATCTTGGTGCTGTCTTGTCTGATTAATGTCGTCCACATATTCATGATTTGGGTCTTATTCAACCTCGGGCGCTCCTTCCCCTACGGGTGTGCTGCCTGAGGGTGCTTCACTCTCAGAAGGCCGTGTATAAACCGTATACACCTACCTGTTTCAACAGCAGGTTTGAAGTGCCTCAGGTGGGCAGGACAAATGCTGTCACCCGTGGCCAGCCAGTGAGATGCCGCAGGAGGTCCCGGACAAAGACCCGTCCGCCGACCCACCGGGCTGGGCCTGCTGTGACAGCACACAGTCCCCCTGCCGCTCTCCTGGGTTCTCTGCCAAACCTTCTCCGAGAGACCTTCCAAACTTGCCTAGGTCTGTCTCCCCACAGATTTAGGGAGGGCAGCAGAGGGAAAGTTCCCCTTTCTGCACAGCTCTGGGGGGTGCGTGCTGCCAAATGGGAGGCAAAATGTGGAGCCAAAGTGGGAGAACCGAGCTGCATGGTATAACGATTTGTTATGTTTGGTTCAGCACTTCAAAGGCGATTAGCTTTCATTCGGGGCCAAGTCAAGACGCTCTAGATAATGCTTACAGCCGCGGCTTCTAGATTTGCCACACACGTGAAGTGGGTGGTCATGGCACCCTTCGGGCTGTTGAGGGAAACGTGAAGTGGCCTGAGGAGAGATGCAGGGTAGGGATGGGGCGCAGAAGTTTTTGGCAGGTGGCAAAAGCTGGAGAGCAGCCTCTGAGCTGGCCTTGGGGCCAGTGACGGACTGATGTTAGTGCCACGTAGCAGGGTGGGCTGGGTAAAATTCGGGCCTGCAGGGGTGCGGTGGTGTTGGTAGTGACCTGCACTTCCCTGAGACGAGGCGCCTCCTTGATAAGCTGTTTTCATTTCATTTCAATTCACGATTTCTCCTGACCCACCTCCGTCAGCCTTAACGTCAAGTCTCAGTCCCATGGCCAGCTATTTGACGCGTGTCCATCTCGAACACAGGGAGTTAGGGGCCCACAGTGAGGAAGCAGCCAGATAAGTGTTCCAGGGTGAAGCTAGCCAGACCGCTCCTAAATGTCTTGCGAAGGAACTCAGCCAGAAACTCGGAGGAGAAGGTTCCTGCAGCGCAGCCTGGCCTGTGGTCACATTTCTGAACGTAGCCTCCCAAGAATTGTAGGGTGGGCTGAATAATCCTGCTTCCTGAGGGCGTGTATGTACCATGCATCCCCTGATTTCAAGGAAAAGCTCAGGAAATATGTGGTCCGAGGAGAAAGGAGCCTCAATAGGGTTTTTGTTGTTGTTATTTTGCAAGGATCTTGAAGTGAATGCCCACAAACTGCCCACACGATGAATAGCAGCATTCATTTCCCAGGGCAGTGAGGCCAGAGCTGGGCCTGCTGGGAGATCCCGCCTTCCTTCGGCCTCGGGCTACCTTCAGCTCCACCGCCACTTTTCCCTGATGCGGGGCCGGGGATGGCGGGAACTCGAGGGGAGGAGCAGATACCAGGAGCTTCTTACCCCCGATCCGGGCTCTGACACTGGCTCCTTTTGGCCTTGGGCCATTTGCCTGGCTACTTCACCTCAGTTTCTCTATCTATAAAATGGGGATAATGGTGTTTACTTACTTACCTCATGAGTATTATGGGAATTAATTACTGTTTGTAAAGTGCTTTGAAGATGAAAAGTGTGAGGTGGCATCATCATTATTATTACGAAATACCTTCCACTGCTACCGACCAGGTTCTACCGGATTCAAAAGAACATCTCAGTTCGAGTTCTAAGCGAGACCCTCACAGCACCCCCGACCCCGACAGGCATATACGTGCGCATGCGCACGCACGCGCGCGCGCGCGCGCGCGCACACGGCCCCAGGGGACTATCTATATGTGGAGAACAAACCACTTTCACCTAGAAAGTGGTCCTTCCTATTTACGGAGTGACAGTAGTTAGGAAATTTGGTGGTGAGAAGGGGAGAGTGGCCGGTGGCCCAGATATACAACGTGATCTATTACGTTCATGATTAAGCAGGAGCAGAGCCAGCCATCTCCACTTCAACCCTGTGCTCATGATATACAACACAGATGTTAATGCTACTTTCGTATGGAGGATTCTTGTCTTTGTTCTTGTGGTACGAGAAACGTAGCACGTTGGATATGTAAAATCTATCTGCTACTTTGACCTTCACTAAGATGAAGTGCCGCTGCCAAACTGCCTTTCATCAGGGGCCACGGAAAACAGAACATTTTCAGAATTTCAAAGTCTCCTAAAATACATTAGATCATCCCCCTCTTTTCCAATGAGTGTAATCTGACTTTTTGGAATATTTAGAGGCAGAAAATGAAGTTTTGTCAAATTGCCTTTTATTTGGGTTCTGGTATTGTCCCTTGGCTGACTGTGGGAATTTTTCTCATTCTGTATATCTATAGCTGGTCGAACAATGGTTTGTGTAGCAGGTTATGCTTGTTAATGGGGCTGAGTTATGTGGGGATGCCAAGGGCAAGATTATTAGAGAAAAAAGGGTCTAAACTGGGGGAAGAAATATTGTGTTAGAGTCTAAATCTGACCACTACCGATGATCTCTTTAAAAGTTCTAAGTTTCTAATGTAGCGTATACAAAATATATGTAAATTTAATTTTACTATGAAAAGAAAAATAGGCAACATCCCAAACTCCAGAAGATACCATTTATGATTATGCTGTTTGTTTATATAATAATCTAGGTACCTCTTTTCCTAGTAGAGTAATTATACCTAGGAAGCCAGGAGGTAACTATGTGAATTACCCCACAGGGCAGGAACACCGGGTAGGGAACCAGCCAACTCAAATTATTTATGCAAATGGAGTGTACAAAGTCTTCGCATTTCATGGCAGATTGTGTTCTTGAAATGGGGGTTGAAAATCCAAAAGCTGTAATTCAAATGTGATTTTTAAAGAGAAACAATGGTGTGATGGGAACTTATGTCCCTACTTACAGGTGTAGTGGCCAATTTGGTTTCTTCATTACAAAAGTAATTCATTGTCATTATTTTATAAATTAATTTAGAAAAAAGAAAAGATACTTTACATTTAAAGCATCCATAATTCTTCTTCCCAGAGGTAGCCACTGTTCCTGTCTCGTACCACTACTCTTCCAGAACTTAGGTATATATAAAAAAAATACTGAACACAAGTTTTATACACTTCTAACATTTCCCTACATCAACAAAATATATTTATTTTAGTGTTGTTTGGTAGGATTACAAATAAGGGTGCAACATATCATCATATGCTTATTGGATATATATATATATATATATATATATATATATACACACATATATATACATATATATGTATACATGTTTTTTTCTGATTTGAGCTTTGAGCTTTGTTCCAAGCCCATATTTTTCAAATGGGAAGTTCATTTTATTATTATTATCACTAATTTGTTAGATATTTTTAAAAAATGAAAACATGAACATATTTTCCAAATATTTTTCCAATTTGTCATTTTCACTTATAATTTTGTTTATAGCATTTCATTTTATTTTGACTTCAGAGAGAGAAAGGTTTAAATTTTGTATCATCACATCTATAAATCTTTCCCTTTATGATTTTGGCCTTGGTGTCATGCTTAGAAAACTTACTATACTCTAAAATTATGTAAATATTCACTAATAGCTTAGCCTAGAAGAATGTGTGTGTTTAGTTTTGCTGGAATTATTTGTGTATATCTTGTGGGGAGATTAGAGATATTTGGTTATTTTTGGTAGACAGGGTTCTAGGAATGTCTTTCTGTTCTGCTGGGTTTTTTCCCCTCATTTCCATTTTTCTTTCCTTCTTCTTCTGAGTAGGCAAAAAGCAGAGAGTTTAACTATTTGGCTATCTGTGACCTTTCTGGGGCTTTCTTGGACTTCCATTTCATTAGTGCACACTCCTTCCTTTTTATAACAATGATGGTATAAAAATTACATCTGTCTTTTTAAAAAGATTTTATTTATTTATTTGAGAGAGAGACTCTGAGCGTGTGTGCATGAGCTGGGGGAGGGGCAGAGGGAGAGGGAGAGAGAATCTCAAGCAGATTTCCTGCTGAGCGAGGAGCCTCAGGCGGGGCTCTATCTCCTGACCCTGAGATCATGACCTGAACAGAAACCAAGAGTCTGATGCTTAAATAACTCAGCCACCCAGGCCCCCCCAAATTCTATCTGTCTTGGGGCTGCACAACCCGTTCCCTATTTGCAGAGAATTTTCACCATCTGATCCCTCTGCATGTTGTGTGCCACATCAAAAGCCTTCAAAGTCTCTTCTAACACTCAAACTTAAGACTTGATTTGAATCCTGAATCCGTAAAATAGAAACACTTCCTACCCTTGGCCATATCTAATGCTCAGTAGCCCCTCACAGAGCACCACTCTGTCCCCAACTCTGGATTCCAGTCTTGGCCCCTACTTGCCAGCCATGAGATGTGGAGCACCTTCATTTAATCCCTCTGAACCTCAGTTTCCTCATCTGTAAAATGGCATTAATAATAACCTTCCTTGGCTAGTTCACAACATTACTCTAAGGATCAAATGAGATCATGGTTGTAAAAGTGCTTAGTAAGCTGTAAAGCAATATACAAACATAAGATGTTATTATTTCCCTTTTATTTGACATTATAAAGGATTAAATATGATGTGTGACTATAAAGTAATAAGAATCATTTTTTTAAAGTAACATGCCAGACTATAAACCCCCAAAGAAGTGCAATCCCTTCAGGAGGCCTCATAGGAAGCCTCAAATTAATTTCTATGCTGTTAACCATGCTTAGAAGGTGTTCTTAACTTTCTTTGTCTTTGGGACCGTCATGGACATTCTCCCTTGGTATGACATTTTCTGTCCATTCACCTACTTCACCCTTCCCCTCCACCCTCCTCTTTTCCTTGAACTTCCTACTCAGAGGACCTGAAGGGAGATGGAAGCAATGAGAGAGAGCGAGATCTCAGGGAATGGGGATGAACGGAAGGTAAGACTAGGCTACATGACCAGACTGAAACTGGCTGCCAGAGTGAGTCTTCTGGGGTTCATCTCAGGAAAAAGACTGGCTTATACACATTTATGTGCTGTTTGTTGCAGATCTACCTTTAGGGTATCGGCGAATACTCTGTTGATAGGATTCATCAGGAAGTGAATCTTACTCTCTGCTGACGTCTGTCTGTTCAGTCTCATTAGGTAGCATCTGGAGAATTGTAGCAGCTGCACTGGACTAAAAGTAAATAAACCTGAGTTCTGGTTCTGGCTCTGCAATAACTGAGTGACTGGGTGATGTTGGACACTCAGTTTTAGTTTCCTAATTCTCAAAATAAGAACACTGAAGGTCCTTAAGGTCCCTTCCACCTTGAAAATAATAGGATTTCGGCAGCCTTCCTCATCATGGTTTTATGGAGGTGCAAACCATTTCCTACCTTTGCAAATTTGGGCAACTTGTTTAACCTGTCTGAGTCTTGGTTTTCTAATCTTTAAAATGGGGAAAGTATCTACATCTTATAGGATGTGTCAGTGTGGGTTCATCACTTGTAATAAATGTACTACTGAGGTAGTGGATATTGATAATAGGCAGGTTATGCATACATGGGGGGCGGGGGTGTATGGGATAGCTCTATAACTTCCTCTCAGTTTTGCTTTGCTACTCTAAAAACTAGTCTCAAAAATAAAGTCTTAAAAAAAAAAAAATCAGAGCTAGGAAATGATCTGTACCTCCGTGGTGGTAAAAACTATGATAAGGAAGGCCTTTGAAATCCTAGCTCTATATGGACCCCTGTGTTGGTACAGAAAGTCTTAACTGTTACTTTAAAATTTATTTCATTTACATTAAAGGATGTAAAAAGCTGAGAAAATAACATTGTCTCTATTTGCAGATGTGTGTTATAGAAAACTCCAAAGAATCTACAAAATAAGTCCTAGAATTAGTGAGTTCAACAAAGGTTGCAGAATACCCAGTCAAAATAAAAAAGTCAATTGTTTTTCTGTATTCTATCAAGGGAGAATTGAATTTAAAAATAAAAAGTATATATAGCGTTTACAAAACAGGTATAAATATATCAAAATATGTACAGGATCTGTATGTTAAAAACTTCAAAACAATGATGAAATAAATCAATGAAGATAGGCGTAAATGGAGGGATATTTCATCTCAAGGGTTGGAAGGCATAATGTTAAGATGCCAGTTCTCCCCAGTGTAATCCAAATCAAAATCCTAGAAAAGTTTCTTTTTATAGATATCAAAAAGCTGATACACACATATGGGAAGACAAAGGACTCAGATTAGCTAAAATAACTTTGAAGAAAATGAACAGAGTTGGAGGAATCCCATTACCCAATTTTAAAACTTACTTTAACACCAGTAGCTAAGACAGTGTGGGCATAGACACATAGACCAATAGAACAGAATAGAGGGACGAGAAATAACTGATCCACATAAATATAGTCAACTTGTTTTACAAAGGTGCAAAAGCAATTCAATGGAGAAAGGATAGCCTTTCAACAAATGGTGCCAGAACATTTAGGCATTCATATGCAGCAAAAATAACCTCAATCTATAACTTACATAGTACACAAACACTCAACTACATTATTCAAAATGTATCATAGATCTAAATGTAAAACTGTAAAACTTCTAGGAAAAAAAAATAGAAGAAAATCAGTGTGACCTTGAGCTAGACAGTTTTTAGCTATAACACCAAGAGCACAATTCACACACACACACACAAACTTGGTAAACTGAACTTAATCAAAATTTAAAACTTTTGCACTATGAAAGACACTGTTGAGAATGAAAACACAAGCCACACACTGGGAGAAATTATTTGCAAATAACATTTCTAATAAGGACTTGTAGCCATAATATATAAAGAACTCTTAAAACTCAACAATAAGAAAACAATCCAATTAAAAAATGGTCAAAGATCTGAAGAGACACAACACTAAAGAAGATGTACAAATGGCAAATAAGTTTATGAAAAGATGCTAAATATCACTGGAAAATGCAAAATCAAACAACAAGATACCACTACACATCTATTAGAATGTCTAAAATCTAAATAATTGGCAATATCAAATGCTGAGGAAAAGTGCAGAGCAACAGGGACTCCCATTCGTTGCTTGTGGGAATGCAAAAGAGAGCACCACTTTGGAAGACAGTTGGCAGTTTCTTATAAAGTTAAACATAGACTTACCATCTGACTCAACAGTAACTCTCCTAGGCATTTATCTAACTGATCTGAAAACTATGTCCACACCAAACTTCCATGCAAATGTTTATAGCAGCTTTATTCATAACTGTCAAAAACTGGAAGTAACTAGAGGTCCTGCAATAGGTGAGTGGAGGAACAAACTGTGGTATGTCCATACAATGGAATACTACTCAGCAATAAAAAAGAATAAAGATATCATTCCACACACCAACATGAGTGAATCATAAATGTATTTTACAGGTGAAAGAAACCAGGCCATAAAGGCTACATACCAAATGATTCAATTCATATGATATTCTGGAAAAGGCCAAAATTATAGGGATGTCTTTAGACCAGTGGTTGTGAAGAAAAGTATTCTACTAGGGGAAGCACTGGAAATTTTTTAGGGTGATCAAACTAATCTCTGTGGTACTGTGGTGGTATATACATGATTCTACAAATCTGTCAAAACCCGGAGAACTTTGAAATAATAGTGAACCTTCATATATGCAACTTATAAAAAATTAAGGGGCCAAAAGATCTCAGAATAGAATGTAGATACTGACACAAGAATTAATCTGTACTACAAATATATGACATAACCTCACCGACGAGGATGGAGAGAAAAAGGTCTTGATCTAAGTAACTTTGGAAAATGGTGTTTTCACAGGAAACTGTAAGATAAAAGATAAAGGGAACTGAACATAAACACTGCATTCTAGTTGGTAAAGTTGTTTCTCATGGGATTTGTTTTAACAATTCTGAAACTGCCATCTCTGTTTACTGGAACTGAATAAGTAAATAAATGGATAACAGATAGTGAAAGCCAGGTTTCTTATGATTGGAGAGGGAGGTGACAGATAAGCAAGGAGGGAAAGCTAAAATGAACCACGTGGTAATGGATTAAAATTGGAGACATTAATATGAACTCATATGTTAGTTCAATATAGATACAGATGAACAGGTACAGGAATAATTATAGATTTGTGTACACACGTGGATTAGTATACACACATACATTTCCTAGCTCTGTCTGCTAAAAAGGACTGGAATGCCACCACAGTAACAATGAACACACCTACTGCCCAGATCTTGGTTTCTGATATTGTTCTCTAATAAAAGGAACCCGGGATCCCAGGAGAAATGGCTAATTGTAGGGCTGAGACAGGAAATACACAAGATGAACCTGGGACATCTTTCAGTGGCAGGAAGTAAGAAACTACTAAAAAAACCAAGGGATGGAGGCATGTCAGAGAGACACAGGGGCCAACTTGAAAGAGCACTCACTAGCCACGACTGCAACACTGGGAACAATAAAATAAATAACGTGGTGTTGGATTATAGCTCCAAGGTCAAAACAAATAGCCTCGAATCCCATACTGATATGAATAAATGACCAAACAAGTACACGAAAACAATGAATCATGGATCACCATATCAAAAACTAATGATGTATTTTATGGTGATTAACATAACATAATAAAATAAAAATTTTTAAAAACCAAGTAAATAAATGAAGAAGAGACAAATCTCTCATACAGAAATATTCCCGGGGCGCCTGGGTGGCTCAGTTGGTTAAGCGACTGCCTTCGGCTCGGGTCATGATCCTGGAGTCCCGGGATCGAGTCCCACATCAGGCTCCCTGCTCAGTGGGGAGTCTGCTTCTCCCTCTGACCCTCCTCCCTCTCATGCTCTCTGTTTCTCATTCTCTCTCTCGCAAATAAATAAAATCTTAAAAAAAAAAAATTAAAAAAAAAAAAAAGAAAAGAAATATTCCCAGTAATTTACATAGCTTCCTGTCCCTCCAGGTGGTGGAGTTCAACTCCATCCCCTTGAGTGCGCTGTGCTTAGCGACTTGCTTCCAAAGAGAAGGATAGGAAAAGAAGGGAAAAGTCACTTTCCAGGGAAGAAACCTGGCCAATACTACTTCAACCAGGTCATCAAAATTACCAATATCAGTGATAAGTCATGTTGATAGCAGGCACTCCTAATAATGAGGTGTGATGAAAATGGGACTTCACCTCCACAGTCTTCCTCCCCAGACCCACAGTCTTAGCCTGACCGTGAAAAAAAAATCAGACAGCTCCGAGTTTGGGAGGCATTCTACAAAATGCCTGACCGTACTCCTTTGATGCCAAGGCTGTGAAAAACAAGAAAGGTCTGAGAAACTGTCGCAGTCAAGAGGAGAACAAGGAGACACTACAACTAAATGTAAAAGTGCTACCTTCATGGAATCCTGGTACAGAGAAAGGACATTAGGGAAAAATAGCGAAATCTGCATAAAGTGTGGAGTTTAGTTAATAGTGATGTCTTGAGGTTGTTTGAGCAGTTGTAGCAAAGGTTCCGTAGCCATGTCAGTGTGAGCGATAGAGGAAATGGGGGCAGAGTGTATGCAAATTCTTTGTAGTATCTTTGCAACTTTTCTGTAAACTAGCCTAAAATAAAACATTTATTTAAATTTAAAAACATATTGAAGAAAAATATTAATCGTATAGGATATATTATAAAGAAGCATGTATAGAGTGATCTTCATTTCATATAACTAAAATACATGAGTGTGTGCTGAGGAAACCAGATGTGTGTGTATCCAGAGATGTGACTTTTATTTCTCCTTTCTGCTTGTCTGTATTTTTTAAATGCTGTACTTTACAGCAAACAGGTATACTTAAATAATTTAAAAAGCTGTACTCAAATCAATCAGCAGGAGACCGTGATACCGAGCAGTGGGAAGAGGTGAGATGGGTTCCCCCTGAGAGAACAGACGCTGTGTTTGTAGACAAGCATCTTTCGTCTGACTCTGGAGACAATAATTTTTTTAGACACTAATCCCTGAGTCTCCATGATCATCATTTGAGTCACAGTGAAGACTGGTTCCATCTTTCATTTTCCTACCTTAAGAAAATTGAGACTAAGTGACTCAAGCAAGGCCACATGGTTGGTTAGCGAGCTAAGCCAACCAGATGTGTTTTATTTGTACTATACGGTGTTTCAAAACTATTTGAATACGAATGCCTTTAGGTGATGCCTCTTCTCTCTGTTTTGACTACAGGAAGCTCAGTTCACAGGATGTTTCTTTAACTGCCTGGCCCCTGGAGGAGTTCATGGGCAAACCCTTGATTTAGGTAAAGCAACAGAAATGAAGAACTGTGTATAGGATTCGGAGTTCTGAGAATAAATGAGGAAAAAGCAACTTCTTTTTTAATTCAAGGAGAGGATAAAAGGGAAGTTCTTATCCTTGTGGGTTAATTTCTGACTAGAACTTGAATAAACATCCAGCAGGCCGTGTGCATGTCACCACCACTGTGAGTGGAGCCCCTGGAATTGTGCGGTGCACAGACTGTGTAGCCATATGCAGCAGCTCTGACTCTCCCTCCTCCCTGTCAAACTGTAAAAATAGTGCATTTTATAATGTGGTTTAACGTCCTATTTTAATAAGGTGTGGTTTGGAGGAACATCTCAATTCAACACTCCACTCAGTCATCATCATCATCATGACCTCATAATATTTATTGAACATTTACTATGTGTCAGACTCGATGTTGACTCATTTGTTCCTTCTACTGGCCTCAACCAGAAGTTCTAATGTCATCCCCATTTTACAGATGAGAAAATGGAGACTTGGAGAAATGAAGTAATTTACCCAGGATCATGCTGTGGAGCAGGGATCTGAATCCAGCCAGTCTGACTCCCGCCCACCTTCTTAACCACCAAACCATATGACTTTTCACAAATCTCTGCTTCTTCTCTTCTTCCATGGACAGCACAATATAAGGTTCCAACTCGGTAGTGTGGAACCCTTTCCAAGGTGCAGTACGTTTGTGAAGATATTAGAGTTAATGATTTTGTTTCATTTAGAAATAATTACTAGTAATTTTAATCTATGCAACTCTGATTTTTCTGTATCAATAAATTATTACTTATATTATCACTAATAATTTCTTCATTCCTTTACTTAGGTGAAAGTAACTGTATTTTGACCTCTCATTTTTACTCTGTATTAAATTTTGCTTTTCAAATTACATTATTTTCTTGATTGTTTCCAATAGATGCAATATTTAAATATTTGTCATGCATACTTTTTGTATAATGGTTTATGATAGAGGTCAGTGTTTAGAATTTCATATCATCATAGTAGTCTCTTTTGTATTCAGAACTGATGCAGATATTCTTAAGCTGTTAGGAATCTAGCAACACTTTGGTTATTTGGATACTAATTATATTAAAATCTATTAGCTAATTTTCCTATTTAATCTCCTCCTGCAATGGGCAACATAACCAAATGGATTTCCAAGGAGGACATATTGAAGCCCAGATGGTTTTTCGGTCTCTCTCAGGGAAGTCAAGTGCTTAGGGAAAACTAGAGAATTACAGTATTTGAAAGGGGGGAAAAGGGAGTTGTGTCCAAGAAAACAGTGTCAAAGCTGTTGAATTCGGTGCCTAAAGCAGAAAGTCTGCAAAAGTTTCCCTGGGTCAAAATCAAGGCCAAGAATTTTGCTGATGGCTGTATTTATATCACCTTTTGAATGTGCAGGACAGAAGCTGCTACCAAAAATATACCTTTGCTTCTCAAGTTATCAAAAACGAAGACCTTTCCTCTCCTCATTAAACACATCCTCCATGAATGAGCTGAACATATTCCACAACTTCTAATAACTCTCAGATCTGCATCTCCAGGTGAGGGCTCTCTCTGGAAACCCAAACCTGTGTCCTGTTGTTCACCGTATCCTTCATTTGGATGCTTTACTGGAACCTCAAATTCTTCCAACACTAAGCTTGTCATCACCAGCCCCTCCCCCCACCCATGTGTTGATAACAATCAGAATAACAACCGCAACTCAATTCTACCTCTTGTATTTCCAATTTAAGGCCTGGAAAATCCAACCAGCCAACCAAATTAGCCCTCTCCTTCCATCTACAAATATAGCCAGTTACCAATTCATAAAGATTCTATTTCCTCAATATCTCTCACATCTGTCTCTGTCTCTTACTCCCAGGGCCATCTTGTGTGCCCATCCTCCTTCCTCCACTATGGGCACCTTGACAACAGACAGTGTCTAATCCAGAGCTGAAACAGTTAATGGGCCCCTCATGCCCATCACCCAGATAGTGCCCAACAAAACGTCTGTTTGTTGTTGGAAAGAAGGAGAAATGAATGCACTGCTACAGAATTAGTATTATGGAAAATGTGCTTGTTTTTGGTCATTTGAATCCAAAGTGGAGCGATTTTGTTTTCTTTTGTTCTGACCCTCCCATCTAAAGGTTTAAAAGACTTTTGGAACATTTCTTGGATTTATCTGAAAGAATTTTCCCTAAACTTTACGACTATGTGAAAGTTAAATTTCAAGCACGCACACTTATTTTTAAGCCACTTGAATCATCTGTGCTTCTGGGAGAGGCAATTTGTATCTATCTCTTCTGACTCCAGGCTTGGGCCTTTAGGTGTGGTGTTTCTCTAACAGCCTTCCTCAACCAGTTTGGCAATGGAATTAAACCTTAATTGTTGTAAAGTATCCATTGTATAAATTGAATTAACTTCTCTTCTATGCATCTTCCAGAATGGCACTAGCTCTCTGCCATCCTTGGAAGGACTGAGAAAACAGTCACTCAAATCATTTTCTGTTTTGTGGTTCACAAGAAGAACCCCGGTGGAGAAAAGCTTTAGTGTCTCAAAAGAGGCCTGAGGAAAAATTTCTCATTAGAGACCCTCATAGATGGAGATTCTCTACATAATAGGTCAGTCTCACCTTTCCCTTGCCAGCTCATTCATTCACTGCCTCTTGCCCCGAAAAGCCAGAAAACCCCATTAAGCAGTGGATCCGATGCCAGAAAAATACTCTTGCACTTTATCATCTAAGTCCTTTTTAAACATTCCACCAATATTTAACCTTAAGACTGGAAATTTAGGGGAAAAAATGCAACCTTTTCTTCATTTGGAAACTCTCCTTTGCTAGGAAGTAGGCTGGCGTGGAAGGAATGGGCATCAGGGAAAGCTGTGTTTTCTTTTGCTTCTCTTTGGGGAGGAATGGTTAGGAGCTGTGATGGCAGACATGAAAATAAGCCCAGGCCTTTACAGCTGGCATCCTTTGAAAGGCCTTTCCTTGACCTCTGTTCCCTAGGAAGAGGAAGGTTGCTAACAGGAATATCACAAGGTTCCATTGATGAAATGTCTCTCCAACCAAACCATGTATGATGACAACTAGTGGGTGGAAAAATTTTCCCCAAATCAGGACTGGCTATCCGCCCTCCAAATTACTTCACAGCATGCCAAAAGGTTATCTGTGAGGAACTAGGAAAGGAAGTGTATTTGAAAACATCACTGGGACTTGTATACAACATCTTAAGGTGTTTGATCTTTTTATGAACTGTTGACAGCTTTTTTGCCATTGAAGTCTATGTGAGAGTTGCCAGCCAAGCAAAAGGAGGGAGCAGGGCCAGAGTGCTTGACCAAAGAACCCCTGAGAGCTGGTTAGATCACAAGATGTGAGACAGCCAGAGAGAGGGAATAACGCAGAATTCCAAGAAAAGCTTCAGCATCTGTATTTGTAGTTTCAACAAGACCTATTCTGGCCACCCAAATGCATCCCTTTTCACTTCTAGGATCATATGCATTCATTCAAGGATCCATGGAAATGGTAATTCCCAGAGCACCGAGAGAAGTATGTAGTGACTGAGGATTATTAATAATCACTCCAGTGCACAAAAACAGTAAATCAATCAGTCCATCACCAAGCAAACTCACTTGAGTTTCTTAATGCCATGACAATTGCTTAACTGGGATAGTAACTCTGCTTAATTGGGATACATTTACCACTGCTTTGGCTAGGGTGTCTTTCCCCAACTCTTGGTGAGTCTGTCTGTCTGCACTTCATAATGTTCTCCTACTCCTCCCCATGTAGGAGGGAAGGGTTCTGGGTTGCAGCGCCTGCCTGAGACTCCATCACTGTTAGGAGATTAACAAGTCATGAGTTGGAGGCCCTTAGCTTAAAAATGCACGTGTAGTATTCCTGCTCAGTACTGACTCTAGTATATACTAGGTACTTATAAGTCAATAATAATACCAAGTTACCCTCATTCTTATGGACAAAAGAATCTTTACCCAAACCTTCTTCTCCATCACTCCTACTCTTAATCTTGGTTTTTATCCCCTCTTCATTGCTCCCTTCATATATATAATCTTTCCAACACAGGCTTTGCATTTCTCCTGCAGCTCAGCTCACAGCTTATAACACACAGCTCTTCCCCACACCTCTCTCCTTAGCTCTTTCCAAAAACTGACCTTGTGTCATCATGGTTATCTGGGTTGTGTTCCCATTAGTGACCCATTTTATATGAGGAGCCATAGACATTGATGTAAATACCCAGCTCCTTTTCACCGGTGTCTCCTGGTCACTATCTCCATCACCCAGTGCCCGTCTACCATCCAGGCCATATCATGGCAAGATGATTCCATTTGTGCTATAAATCCCTACAGTCTTAGGAGGATCCAGAGCTTTAAAATCATAATAGTCATACCGATATTACAGACAGCCGAAGAATAGCACAGAGTAAATAAATGACTTTTCTGGAGGCTCTAGTCCATCAGACATTCACATTTTGGGGAAGGGGACCACGAGTCCTACATTTCCAAGCCTGTGTTGCAACCACCTGACCACACTCAACAACCATAGGGTTTCTTAGAAAAGCTTGATTTCCTTCCAAAACAATCTGCTTAAAACAAAACAAAACAAAAAACAAAACAAAACAAACAACAACCCCCAAAGCAACTTAATTATTTCTTTTGCTTCATTCAATAGGCCTCAAATTATGTTTGTTTTTTTTTTAATAAGTTTGACTCATTTTCATATTAAATTGCTTGATCATTTCTTTTAAGTTAGTAAGGAGTTTCTGTGCTTTGAAGTACAGTTTTTGGTTTTTTGTTCCCCTTCAGGGTATGACAAACTATTACATTGTCTTGAGAATTGAGGATAAACTGGATCAGAGAAGGAGAACAAGTGGAGCTCAGAAACATGATTTCTAAATAACAATTCCCATGTGAGTGCTCCTACAGCATTTCCCTTTTACTCATGTTTTTGTGTTGGTGTTTTTGTTGTGGTCTAGACTGGGACAAAAAATGAAATACTAGATCCAGATGTGAAATATATCTTTTGAAATTGATGTAGGCACACACACACACACACACACACACACACACACACACATCTAGTCAAAGGGCAATAGGGCCTAAATGTTTCTGTAAAGACCCCCAGATAAGACAAGGAGTAGTGAAGGGACCTCATCTTTACGGATCTCACAAACAGCTTTTTTAAAAAAGTACATCTTCTCTATTACACAAACGATGACATTGGCAGATTTTTAGTTTTAAGTTATTTCATTGTAGATCTTAATTTCCATGGTTTGAGAGAGAGAGTGTGTCATGGGGAGAGAGGCAACAACTTTAGGGTTGGCAGATCTGAGCTCAGGCCTGACATTAAGCTGTTGACCTTCAACAAGTAATTTTTCTTCCCTGATTTTCAATTTCTCCCTAAAGCAGAAAGAGCAAAACCTACTTGACATGGTAACCGAGTATTAAATGAGATTATGTACATAGCACAGAGTGCTGGACTCATCTAGGCCCAGCGCTCATAAGCAAATGAGCTCCTCCAGGCCACCCCATTCCTAGAGAGCACTCACAAGGTTGTGGCTACTGTCTCTGGTCAAGTGCACAATGGTGCCCCCTGCTGCCAAGGCAGCTGACCCAAAGGCAGGAAGTTTCAGATTTAGCAGGGCTTACTACTAAACATCTCATCAATAATACAGTCTATATCATTATATAATACTCTGTACTCCTTGGATACTTAATGTACAAAAGTGTCCACTGGATGACTAGATCTAGTTGGCCGAGGTGGACAACCAATGCATAGTCTCCTACTAGGCTATAAACCCCATGGGGCAGGCACCATATGTTCTCCTCAACTACTCCATCTCCAGAACTCAGCACAATTCCCCAGCCGTGTAGATACTCAGTAAATATTTTGTGGAATGACTGAATTAATGAGCCCAGCCATGACCTAAGAAGAAGTCATGACTTGAACTTTTAAAGGGTTTCCCCATGAAAAAATGACAAAATTATCTGGAAAATTCATTCCCCTAAATTTTAGTAGGATCAGAGAAAGCGATTGTTAGTGACCTTGCTACCCGGAATATAGCCGTTGCTCTTTTTTTCCACCCAGTGTCATTGAGTAGACCTGGGTTTCTAACTTCACGTTGAGGCAAGCTATGAATTACAACCTCTTTGGTTTTTACCTTCTTTCCAAACCCAATCAATACTATCTTACTTTTTGATTCGTGTTCACTAGAGAAAAGAACAGTAGAAGTAGCTGTCAGATGAAACAC
Source organism: Neomonachus schauinslandi (assembly GCF_002201575.2). Taxonomy (NCBI): domain Eukaryota; kingdom Metazoa; phylum Chordata; class Mammalia; order Carnivora; family Phocidae; genus Neomonachus; species Neomonachus schauinslandi. Next base: position 114,623,731 of record NC_058404.1, on the reverse strand, counting down.
GCTCTAAAATGGTCACCATCAGAGGACATTTATTGAAATCCTTGGCATGAAAGGATCAGTACTGAGGAACACTCGTGGTTCTTGGGCTTCTGAGTGGCTGGAGGGTTTTCAGTCCTGAACAAGAGAACCATGTCAGAGGGCACTGGCAAGAACTGATATTTTTAAAATGTTCCCTCCTGTACCATCAGCCAGGATGGGTGTAACTGAGTCAGAGGCCAGAAGAGCCAGAGGAAAGGGAAGGAAGCAGGGTGTGTTAGCCACATGACTAAAGTGATAGGGCATATGTTCTTAAGCAGGAAAAGACGTGTAGGCTGAACAAAAATGTAAACACTGGTGGTGTTTGGAGTATTCAGGAGGGCTGGGAATAAAAAGCTCTGTGAGTCTGGTGAAAAGAGGGTGGCTTTGATGTGGAACAGATTTTCAACTGTAGCAGAGTTGCCATCTCTTGTGGTTGCCAGAGAATATTTAAAGGAAAACGAAGAGGGTGTTCTTTGCTTAGGGGTGGCTCGTGAGGGGAAGAACCCTAAGTGTTTTCAGGTTGAAGGAGAAGACACTGTTAAGAATCGAATGGATACAACACATCTGGTTAGTAGCCACCAGATGCTGCCAGGCTGTTTTGGCAACTACTGGACCTCTAGTTTGATGACCGGCAACCTCTGTGGTGGTGGATACAGCTGAGGAGTCTGGAAGATGCCTCTCACCAGCTGAAAACCGGGTTGCTGGTGGGCTTCCCTAACCAGTGCATTATTCTCCCTCTGGGTCTCATATTGGGTCTTCACAGCCCCAAAGGAAGGGCAGGTAGCCTTCTAGAGCAGATCATCTCTGGGGGGAATGAGGAAAGAAGCATGACCTTGCTGCAGAAAGCTAGAAAACATCTGTAGGAAGTTCCTTCTGGGGCTCACCTCACAGCTACCTGAGCAGGGCCATATTCAAGCTGTGTGAACGTGGGAAGAGTCCTACACTAAGATTGAGGGGGCCTGGATTTTATTGCAGCTCACTTACTATCTTTGTAACCTTAGGCAGCTCATTAGATCTTTCTGTACCTCAGTTTCCACATGGAGGATAGAACTAGATCATTACTATGGACTCTTAGGTTTCAAACCTCCATGATTCCATGGTTCATAGCAAAGTCAAAGGCTAAGTTCCACTCTTGCTTCCCTGTGTAATTTTGGGCAAGTTTTTACTCTACCCAGAGTCTCAGTTTCCCCATCTGTAAAACTGAGTAAATCATACTAGTTTTACAATATTTTGAAAACTTACAGAGGAAGGGTATTATGCAAATGTTAAGTACCATCAAAGCCTTAAAGGCAATTACAGTTACTTAACTTTTTAACATCATGTTTGTGACTGAAAATGAGTCCCTGGTCATTTTACTTGAATAAACATTATTTGTTTTTAACTTGCTACAATTTTGACCTGCTTGCTCAAATCCATTCTGGTCAGTTTGAGTTGATTTGCGTGTCCCCTTTACTTCCTCTTGTAAACTCTTCTGTCCTGATTCCATCTTCTGTAGAGGAGCTCGTGGAGCCATAGTTTGAGTCAGGACCTGGTATTCCAGAGACCTGGCTTCTAGATCTGGCTCTGCCATTACAAAGCTGTGTGTCCCCGAGCGAGTCATGTCATCTATTTGAGCCTAGTGTACTGGTCTCCAAAAGACAAGGAGATTAGGCCAAGTCATTTCAATGGTACCTCCCAGCACCAGTGTATAACTTTAGAAAGTGCTTAAGGCAATGGAGAAAAGGATGAGGCACAAATCATATATATGGAGTCCTCAGTCCTATAAACCCATCAGAGTTGAATTTCTACAATGACCAAAATCATGGTGCTTAGAGTAACTTACTATACAATCCTTGGTGGCAGTGTTAAAGCCTTAATTCCTGAAATATTATTAGTATACTGCCGTGATAATTATATTTGTGGAGTTCGAATTCCAGCTATGAGACTACACACTGCTCTTACTGTGGAAATGCTATGAGGAGGAAGAAAGGAATGGAAGTCTTGAGATTTATACATGTCATTTTGAAGTTTGGATTCAGGCTTACTTGTATTTAAAGCAAATAAGTTGTACTTAAAATGGAAAACAACCTTGTTTATCTTTGAATGTCTGTGGTGGAGAGTAGCTTTAGTTGGTTTGCCCTTTCAGGAGCCATCTCTCCCCACCTGTAGGGTTGGTTTGTGCTCTCAGCCACTCACTGGCTTTTGTGTCTTTCACAAGTTCTGCCATGTACCAAACACTGGCTTGGAGGTTTCCTTTGGGTTTTCTAGAGTTGTTCTTACTAGTGAGGCAGAAAGACCTCTCTTCCCGGTTTACATTTTTAGCCATTGATTGGAGTTCTTGTATGTGGTTTTCTTCTCTCGGACGAAGTATCCCTATATATGCTCTATATTTGCTGGAAGTGTTGAACTACTTCCCCAAAACATGCATCGCCAGTTTCCCTGCAACAGGCAGCCAAGGCTGCTCTGGGCCTTCTCTGGGCCTTCACATAAAATACACTGTTCAGTGATCTCTCCAGGGTTGGCCATAAAATCTCCGTGATGCCCAATCAAAGATTTCAGAGGTGTCTCCGGTGTTCGCCTCCCTCCTCTCTCTTCCTGTTTCCCTGCTTATACTGCCAGGAAAAGGTCTTGTTACCTCTTAATCTAGTGTCAAATCCTACATGAGAAAGGACCTCCCCCACTCCTGAATTTCATTCCAGGGGTTCTATCCAGTGACTCAGTAATTTGTTTGATGTTTTCTTCTTAATTGATTTTCTCTTTTGGACAATCAGGATGCTGAAGAAGGAAGGTCTCAGGTGTTCTTGAGAGAGAAGAGATTTCTTTGGTTCATGACTAAAAGTATCCATCACCTAAAACTCAGTGCTCAAAGTTGAAATCACAGTGTTTTAGAGCATTGACGTAAGTCTGGCATTCGATTGCACCACCTCAAGAGTAAAAGTTCAGAGGACATGGTGAATTGTTAAATTGTTGGGATCATAAAAACTATTTTCACCAAATTTAACAGAATTGGATGGGGGGATGGGTCAGCCTGGTGATGGGTATTGAAGAGGGCACGTTCTGCATGGAGCACTGGGTGTTATACGCAAACAATGAATCATGGAACACTACATCAAAAACTAATGATGTAATGTATGGTGGTTAACATAACATAATAAAAAAAATTTAACAGAATTGGAATATAGAACACTGGCAGTTGGAGGAAAGTGGACAATTGTATTGCTTAGGACTTTTTTGGTGTTAAATGACAGAGACTCCATACTTAGAGAACTTAAGCAAAGAAGTGGTCATTATAGACTCCCAGAACCAAATCACAGGCAGGTAACCATGGAGCTGCCCTCAGTGTCACTCAGACCCAGTGACCTGAACACCACAGGAATCTGTCTTCTCCTCCCTTCTCTCATCTTGGCTTCTGCTTCAGGCTGGCCCCTTGTTCACCAACTCTTTCACATGTTAGGAATATAAGGACAGGCAGCTCTGGGGCCACAACCTTACAGCTAGAGTTCCAAATGGAAAGATACCTTTCCCTGCCAGCTGCTGTATGGAAAATCTCAGAGAAAGGCTTGGGTTGGCCGGACTCAGTTCACATGCTCATCACTAGCTCATCCCTGTGGTCAGGTGGGTGGGGCACTCTGAGTATCTGCCACACCAGAATTATAAGACAAGTGGTTGTGGCGGTGCTGGGGAGAGTGGAGCAGTTCACCAAGGCAGGAGTATGGGCAGGGCAGGTGCTGTTACCGAAGAAGGAGGAAAGGGTTCTGGGAAGCCCCAAAAACAGTTACACAGAGAAGCAAGAGTGGAACTTAGCCTATGACCTTGCTGTGAACCATGGAATCATAGAAGGTTTGAAATGTAAGAGTCCATAGTAATTATCTGGTTCCATCCTCCAAGCATGAAAACCAAGGTGCAGAAGGTCTAAGGCTAAGGCCACAAACAACAGGTACCATTACAGAGGGTCAAAGACTATTTGCAGTGTTCCTCTATAGCTTGGGCTTAATTTCTGGCTAAATTTTTCTTTTTTTTTTTTTAAGATTTTATTTATTTATTTGTCAGAGAGAGAGAGAGATTAAGCACACAATCGGGGGAGCGGCAGGCAGAGGGAGAAGCAGGCTCCCCGCTGAGCAGGGAGCCTGATTCGGGACTTGATCCCAGGACCCTGGGATCATGACCTGAGCCGACGGCAGACGCTTAACCGACTGAGCCACCCAGGCATCCCTCCAGCTAAATTTTTCATCTAAAATACATATTTGGTAGGTTTGAGCTTTGCTGATTTCCAGTGGGGCAGAAGAGTAAAATAGACAATACGGTAGTTGGCAATTTACTGGACATTTGTCTACAATTATTTCACCTGTAGAGAGATGGCTATTATCTGGAAGCAGGGTTGTTTTAACTAATAAAATCTCAGAATCTTAAATTAAAAAACAGAATAGAAATATAAGTGAATCATTTAGAAAATGTAAGCTGAAGAATTTAAATTACATAATAATAAAAAAACCTTTATTAACACTGATATTACTTCAGTAATTTATATTTATTTCTTAGTTATCCTTTATGAAATGATTGAAGGGGTGTTTGGTGGCTCAGTTGGTTAAGCGTCTGCTTTTGGCTCAGGGGTCCTGGGGTCAAGCCCCACATGGGACTCCCTGCTCATCTGGGAGTCTGCTTCTCCCTCTGCCCCTCCACCCTGCTAGTGCTGTCTCTCTTGCTTTCTCTCTCTCAAGTAAATAAATAATAACTTAAAAAAAGAAAAAGAAAAAGAAAAACAAGGGTCCCTAGTAAATAATTAAGCTTAAAAGTTGTATTTTCTGTGTTTTGTTTGTTTGTTTGTTTGTTTGTTTTTAAACAAGATTATTTCTGACTTACTCTGTTTTCATGACTGGGTTTCATATGACTTATTTGGTTTTATCAAATAAGCTAAAATGCTGAACACATATGTTTTTGAGATTCTAAGAGTCTTACCTCTAAATATTAGACATTCAGGCTCATTATTTGAATACTTGGAGCTAGACAGAACTTTACATTCTAGTTTAAATTCTGATCTACCACTTAATAGCTCTGTAACCTTGGGCAATATTACCAAGTTCTTGTCTATAATATGGACATAATAAGAGCTATCTCTTAACAATAATGGGAAACTCAGTGAGATCAGCTGTGAAAAAGTGCCTGTTATGTATTAGGCCTCAATAAATTTTACTTTTTTCCTCCTTTCTCCTTTAATTAAGCAAAGAGTTAAGTTTGAGAAAAGCTAATCTCTTACCTCAGACACTAGCCAAAGTTTGAGTTAATGTATGAAGACACCATCTAATGTCTTTTGTACGAAGATAGTAAGTAAATTATAATCTTAAGAAGTATACTGACCCTTTTTAATAGTGCACTGAATTTGCTCAAAATAAATCAACTGTCTATAAAGTTATCACAAAACATTAATAATAATGAAATAATATGCAACATCTCAACACTGAAAATGTAACAAGTATGGGCAAATGTAGGTACTGATATTAGTGTTATTATTAATGACAATAGTAATGTTAAGGCCACAAAACAAGTCTCAATAAATTCTGGAAAATTTAAATCATATCAAGCATCTTTTATGACCACAATGGTATGAAATTAGAAATTACTTACAAGAAGAAAACAGGTAAAACCACAAAAACATGAAAATGAAAAAACACGCTACTGAACAAGCAATGGGCCACTGAATAAGTCAAAGGAGAAATTAAAAAAAAAAAAAACAAAGCAATCTAGAGGCAAATGAAAATAGTAATACAACATACCAAAATCAATGGGGTGCAGCAAAAGCAACACTCAGAGGGAAGTTCATAGCAATACAGGCCTACCTAAAGAAGCAAGAATAATCTCAAATAAAAAATCTAATTTTACACCCAATGGAACTAGAAAAAGAAGAATAAACAAAGCTCAAAATTGGTAGAACGAAGGAAATAATAAAGATCAGAGCAGAAATACATGAGATAGAGACTAAAAAGACAATAGAAAAGACCAATGAAACTAACAACTGGCTCTGTGAAGAAATAAACAATATCAACAAACTCTTAGCTAGACTAACCAAGAAAGAAAGAGAGAAGACTCAAATAAATAAAATTAGAAATGAAAGAGAAGTTACAACTGCTACAACTGCAGAAATGCAAAGGATCGTAAGAGACTACTATCAACAATTAAACACCAACAAACTGGACAACCTAGAAGAAATGAATAAATTTCTAGAAATAAGAATCTTCTAAGACATCTTCCAGATTCATGAAGAAATAGAAAATCTGAATAGGCCAATGTCTAGGAACGGATTAAAATAATAATCAAAAAGCTCCCAACAAACAAAAGTCCAGAATTAGACAGCTTCACTGGTGAATTCCACCAAACATTCAAAGATTTTTGATACCTATCATTCTCAAACCCTTCCAAAAAACTGAAGAGGAGGAAAAGATTTCAAGCACATTTTATGAAGCCAGCATTACACTGATACCCAAACCAGACAAGGATATCACAAAAAAAGAAAGTTACAGGCCAATATCTCTGATGAAGATAGATGCAAAAGTCCTCAACAAAATTTTAGCAAACCAAATCCAATACATAAGAAGGATCACACGTCACAATCAAGTGGGATTTATTCCAGGGTTGCAAGGATGATTCAACATCTACAAATTAATCAACACGATACATCACATTAATAAATGAAATATAAAATGATATGATCATCTCAATAGATGCAGAAAAAAGCATTTGACAAAATTCAACATCCATTTATGATAAAAACAAAGTAAGTATAAAGGGGATATATCTCAACATAATAAAGGCCATATATTACAATCCTACAGGAAACATAATCAATGGAGAAAAGCTGAAAGCTTTTCCTCTAAGAACGGGAACAAGACAAGGATGCACACTCTTACCACTTTTATTCAACATAGTATTGGAAGTCGCAGCCATAGCAATTAGGCAAGAAAAAGAAATAAAAGGCATTCAAATCAGAAAAGAAGAAGTAAAACTGTCACTATTTGCACATGACATGATACTATAAATAGAAAATCCTAAAGAACAACCAAAAGACTCTAACAATTAATAAATGAATTTAGTGATGTTGCTAGACACAATATCACTATACAGAAATTGGTGGCATTTCTATACAGAAATAACAGAACAGCAGGAAGAAAAATTAAGAAAACAATCCCATTTGGGCGCCTGGGTGGCTCAGTTGGTTAAGCGACTGCCTTCGGCTCGGGTCATGATCCTGGAGTCCCGGGATCGAGTCCCGCATCGGGCTCCCTGCTCGGCAGGGAGTCTGCTTCTCCCTCTGACCCTCCTCCCTCTCATGCTCTCTGTCTCTCATTCTCTCTGTCTCAAATAAATAAATAAAATCTTTAAAAAAAAAAAAAAAGAAAGAAAACAATCCCATTTACAATTGTATCAAAAGAATAAAATACCTAGAAACAAATTTAGTCTAGCAGGTGAAAGATATGCTCATTGAAAACTATAAGACACCAACAAAAGAAATTGTAGAAGACACAAATAAATGGAAAGATACTCTATTCCCTTAGGTTGGAAGAATTAATATTGTTAAAATGTCTATACTATCCAAAGAAATCTGCAAATTCAATGCAATACCTACTAAAATTCCAATGGCATATGTCAGAAAACTAGAGCAAATCATTTTAAAGTTTGTATGGAACCACAGAAGATCCTGAACAGGCAAAGTAATCTTCAGAAAGAAGAACAAAGTTGGAGGTATCATGCTCCTGATTTCAAACTATACTATAAAGCTATAGTAATCAAAACATTATGATATTGGTACAAAAACAGACTCACAGATCAATGAGACAGAATTGAGAGTCCAGAAATAAACTGACATACATATGAACAATTCATTTATGACAAAAGAGTCAAGAACATACAATGGTTTTGGGAAAAGTGGACAGCCACGTGCAAAAGAATAAAAGTAGACCACTATTTTATACCATATACAAAAACTAACTCAAAAGGAATTAAAGTCTCAAATGTAAAACCTGAAAACATAAAATTCCTAGAAGAAAATATAGGTGGTAAAGTCATTGACATTGGTCTTAGTGATGTCTTTGTGGCTCTGACTACAAAAGTAAGGGAAACAAAATAAAAAATAAGCAAATGAGACTAAACCAAACTAAAAAGCTTCTTCACAAAAAGGAAACCATCATCAAAATGAAAAGAGAACCTACTGAATGGGAAAAGATATATGTTAATCATATACCTGTTAAGGGGTTAATATCAAAAATATATAAAGAATTCACACAATTCAACAACAAAACAAAGAACCCAATTAAAAAAAATGGAAAGAGGATCTGAACAGACATTTCTCCAAAGAAGATATACACATGGCCAACAGACACATGAAAAGATGTTCAGTATCATTAATTATTAGGGAAAAGCAAATCAAAATCACAATGAGATATGATTAACACCAGTTAGAATGGCTATTATCAAAAAGACAAGAAATAACAAGTGTTGGAAAGGATGTAGAGAAAAGTACACTGTTGTGGAATGTAAACTGGTGCAGCCAATATGGAAAATAGTATGGAGATTCCTCAAAAAATTAAGAATAGAACTACCATGACCCAGCCATTCCACTTCTGGGTATTTATTCAGAGTACAAAAACACTAATTTGAAAAGGTATATGCACCCTTATGTTCATTGCAGCATTATTTAGGAGAGCAAAGATATGGAAATAGCCTAAATGTATATCAATAGCCGAATGGATAAAGAAGAAGTGGTATATATGTATACAATGGAATATTACTCAGCCATAAAAAAGAGTGAAATCTTGCCATTTGTGACAACATGGATTGACCTTGAGGGTATTATGCTAAGTGAAATAAGGTCAGATGGAGAAAGACAAATACTGTATGATTTCACTCATATGTGAAATCTAAAAAAAAACCCAAACAAATAAACAAACAAAATAATACAAAAACAAACTCATCGATAGAGAGACAGATTAGTGGTGACCAGAGGGGAAGGGGGTTGGGAGGTGGGTAAAATGGCAGAAGGGGTCAACTGCATGGCGATGGATGGTAACTACCTTGTGGGGATCACTTTGTAGTGTATACAGATGTCGAATTATAAAGCTGTACACCTGAAATTTATAAAATAAAAAAATACTGTTAAAAGGAAAGAGTCAAACAGAAACAAGGTGTAGCAGGTTTCAAGTTGTAAACTATCCTAATTCTACATGCAGAGAAACAGAAGGTGGAAACACACAGGATGTGAAACATTGGAACAGGCAACCATCCCATTTATAGGTCAGGTTGCTCAGGGCAACTTCCTGAGCCTGTCTTTGCTGAGGTGCTTCTGGTGATAATAAAACGTTCCCTGGGGTGTCTGAGGGGCACTCAGGTGAGGTTCTGGGTTGCAGATGCAAACAGGCTTACAGAGTTCAGGAGAGCCTGGTCTAGAGCATCATCAGCTGCAGTTGCTCGCGGCGGCCAGCCTTGAGGGCGGTCACTGCATGGCTCCGGGGATTACACACTAGAAATGACCACTGCTGCTTACTGTGCGGGGCCCCCAGCCGGAGGTGGTCTCTGCCCCTGCAGGGTGGATTGTAAACACATCCTTGATGATCCTGAAAGACAGGAACAAATACAGAACAGTGACAGGCCCCTTGCCCTCTAGTCTGAAGTCAAACAATACATGAGGAGGACAGCTTGACATTCGAGGTCAGGATGGCAAGAAAGGGGGAGATTTTCTTTTATTTGTTTATTTATTTATTTAAAGGTTGTTTTTGTTTTGTTTTGTTTTGTTTTGTTGACAGAGAGAGACATAGGGAGAGAGGGAACACAAGCAGGGGGAGTGGGAAAGGGAGAAGCAGACTTCCCGGCAAGCAGGGAGCCCGATGTGGGGCTCAATCCCAGGACCCTGGGATCATGACCTGAGCCGAAGGCAGACGCTTAACGACTGAACCACCCAGGCGTCCCAGGGGGAGATTTTCTTAAGAACTAACAGGACATCAAATATGGAAAGGCTGTTTATAATAGCCATGGGAATTCTGTTGGAGAAATGAGGCTGAGGAGGAGCATAGAGGGTAAGAAATGTGGGGCTTCCTCCAGAAAGAAGGGGTCCCCCGGCCCCTTTTGCTTACTTATTCTGCTTACGCATCACTTCAATTTGCTCATTCGTGGCCAGAGAGCAGAGATTTCGCAAGAATGGGGTTGCCCTCACTTTTTAGTGCCATGTTACTTGAAGCAGTTAATATGTTTATGGATAATGTCTCATTACTGCCTTTTAAGTCACATTCCAGACCCCCTACCTCACTTCGATAATAACACACCTGTCGGCATGACTCACTGAGCCCGCGCCCTCTCGGTCTATCACAGGCTGCTCTTCAAACAACCTGCATGGCCATCTGCCTCTATGCTGATAATGTTGTGCCATAAAACACGGGGGTGTCTCGGGCTCTGCTCCCCTCCCCTCTGTCCAGCCAGCCCCACGTTCCTTTTGGCCGGGCACCTGGTCAAGCCTCAGGAGGCCGATGCAGTCCCCAGGACTGTTAGGTGGATGTTCCCCCTTCGAGATGCGGGCCCAACCTGTGGCTGAGAAGCCGGAGAGGGGGCGGACCATTCTTGAGTCAAGGCCACCCCCTTGGCTTCAGTACCTGGTTTAGAAGTTTTATTACATGGGAATGGTGTGGCTCAGGGGTTTGAGAAAAGGGCGGTAAAGGGTGCCTCAGGGTTTTGGTGCTGGGAGTCTCCCCAGGTTGGTGGGAATCCAGTCCTGCAGGGTAATGACCAGATATTATTAGGCTGTGTGAAGGGGGTGTAAAAGGGAACCGGAGGCTCCATCCTGGTGAACAAGTGTGGTCCCATGTCTAACGCTCTCACACATGTCAGGCACAGCAGAGAAGCCAAAAATAAAATTGCTTTGGAAACCATAAATCTTTTTTTTTTTTTTTCCCCAGAGTAGAGGCCATACTATGGGAAGGAGATGTTAGGGGAAAGAAAGAAACCAATTTAATGCAAGTTTAAATCTATTTATCAATAAGATGAATCCCATAAGTAAATCTAGTAGGTAAATGTGAATCAACTACTGTTGGAATTTAAATCTCCTGGTGATACTACTGGTTTCAAAGTACTATTTTTGCATTATCATCAAAACTTGATAAATCTCTAATTTGGTTATGTAAAATCATAGAAGATTTTGAGAACCACAATTTATCCGATGCTCTTGGGTCTTGAATATACATATACCTGGCCAGGACATGGGTGTATGTTGTGTGTATGTTCTTATAGGCTTTCCTTAACCACACCCATTGCATCAATACTGTCTACTTCTGATTTTTCTTTTATAAAAGACAGAATATCTGATCTATTATGTATCATTTTTAGACAACTTCTAATAACAATTACCTAACATATATATATATTTTTAAAGATTTTTTAATTTTTATTTATTTGACAGAGAGAGAGAGCACAAGCAGGGGGGAGCGGCAGGCAGGCAGAGGGAGAGGGAGAAGCAGACTCCCCACGGAGCAGGGAGCCCGATGTGGGGCTCGATCCCAGGACCCTGGGATCATGACCTGAGCCGAAGGCAGACGCTTAACCGACTGAGCCACCCAGGCACCCCTGTATATGTGTATTTCTTATCGTTTAAGCTAAGTTTATCATAATATTATATTATTATTCTTTTAATGCTTATCATGATACATTAGAAATTTCAGTGCTAGTTTACACAAACTTGTTTGCTCTACAAGAAGTCCTTTTACTTAGGAGTAGCTAAAGTATTTAAAAAAATGTTGAAGAACATATTCTCACTATCAATAGTAGTTACTTCTGGAACAAGCTGGGGATTGCAGGTGACTTTTATTTTCTTTTATTCTCCCTTCCGTATGTTCCAAATATTTTCACAATAAAAATAGTTTATATCTGGGGTGCCTGGGTGGCTCAGATGGTTACACGTCTGCCTTCAGCTCAGGTCATGATCCCAGGGTCCTGGGATCGAGCCCCACATCGGGCTCCTGGCTCAGCGGGGAGCCTGCTTCTCCCTCTCCCTCTGCCTCTCTCCCTGCTCATGCTTTCTCTCTCTCTCTGTGTCTCAGATGAATAAATAAAATCTTTTAAAAAAATAAGTTTATATCTGAGGAGTGCTTTCTCTATGTCGGGTTCTGTGTTAAGTCTTTTATATTCAGTAGCACATAATATTTTCACAATAGCCTTCTTATAAGGTCCTATTATTATCCTCACTTTACACATGAAGAAATTAAAGTTTAAAAGAGTTTAAATAAATTTGTCCAAGGACTCATACATGGCAGGGTCAGAATTCAAACCCATATATATCTAGTTACAGAACTTGGGTTATTAGCCACCATGCTAAACTTCATTTCTTTTGTACTCAGAAACACACACACATTTTTATTCTAAAAATAAGCCATAAACCCCACTGTTGCTTTTAGCATATAACTTGCATGACAAGTACTAAATGTACACCCAACTCTCCAGGCATAGTTACTAAGGTTAGAGTCCAACAGCTGATTAAGAAAAAACTTAGGAATTACTTAAATTGAGGCTCATCATTTTTAATCAGCTTCAAAGTGTTATTTGTCCATGATGGCCACTTTTATGAAACTCAGAAATACATTAGGAAAAAAGAGTTAAGAAATAGGCATAGAAATTATTCAAATAATGAAAAATAAATAAATAACATTATTTTATATTGAATATTAAATAATATTTAAGAAATGACCATGTAAATTTGTTTTGTTTTTGCCTGAAGAAGAAAAGGCTGCAGGAAGATTAAACCACCATTTTGAAATAGAGTCAGAACTCTGGCGTGGTTAGTGGGAGCAGCTGTTCTCCAATCTCAAACCACATCTGGAATATTACGTTTAGTTCTGGGTACCACATTTTAAGAGATACCTTGATCAACTGAACTGTGTCAGACAGGGGTGAACAGGATGGGATGTACCTAGAAACAGTAACATATGAGTTTCAATTGCTGAAACTCATATGTTCCAGGGAAAAGGCTGGAGGGAAACAAAAGATCTGGGTCCAAAGCTATGAAGGTCTGTTGTGCTGAAGAGGGATTTGGTTTGTTCTGTACCATGCCAGAGGGCAGGAATAAGACCAGTGAGGTCAAGCATCAGTTTGATGTAAAAAGAAATTCAGGGTCTAATAAAATGGGCTGTAGGTGAACTAATGAGGGTCCCTGGGAACTCATCAAGCAGAAACAAGAGTGTCCGAATCTTCTTGTTACAGGAGAGGTGGTAGAACTACCTGTGGAGATGGTAGAATTTTCTTAGTTATAAAGAAATAAGAGGTAACTTTTTTTAGGGAATGATTTGAGGGTTCTTTTATTGGATACCGGTAATACATCTTATATAACTTTTCTGTTCCCTTCTGCCACACACTTCTTTCTTTTGTTCAATAAGCATGTCTCCAAAATTATATGACATGGAGCTGCCTTCTGGAAATTTGCTTTTTTTTTTTTTTAAGATTTTATTTATTTATTTGAGAGAGAGAGCATGCGCATGAGCTGGGGGGAGGTGGTGGAGGGCAGAGGGAGAGGGAGAAGCAGACTCTCTGCTGAGCAGGGAGCCTGATGCGGGGCTTGATCCCAGGACCCTGAGATCATGACCTGAGCTGTAGGCAGATGCTTAACTGACTGAGCCATCCAGGTACCCCTGGAAATTTGCTTTTAAGCACTGATAAATATCCCTTTTCATAATTGTTTATTTAACACAACTCACTAGGAGAAAAAGGGGGGGGGGAGAAAAAAAAATCCCACAACCTTTGAAAACAAGTAGATAACTTTTTAGACAAACATGAATAGAGAGCTGAGAACTAGACTTATTCTCAGTTAAAATTTTAGTGTCCCATGTGGCCTTGAGTAAATGAAGTTACTTAAATTCTCTGTGCCTCAGTTCCTTCATCAGTAAAATGGGTATAATAACTCTTGCCTCATGGCTCTTATGGGAATTAGTGAGTTAATGTGTGCCCAGTTCTTTGAGGTATTCGGATGAAAGGTGTTGTGTAAATACTAGGTATCATTATTAACATTTAATGACCATATCTATTCTTAGGATACCAAGTATCCTAAGAAACAAAAGCTGTTACAGGCCACAGACAAGCTTTCAAAGACAGCTTCACAAGTGTTTCTGAATATAAGCTAGAATTATCGAGAGAGCTTTGTGTCTTACTGTCTGCTTAAAAATTGCAGTCCCATAGATTCAACCCGATCATACAGCTGTAGATTCAAGGGGTGCTTTTGAAAGTACTTTTGCTGTCTTCAAACTAGTTTTCATTACTACTTTTAAACTAGTAGTAATTTTGGAATCTTCAAATTATTTCATTTTTCTTGTCTCATTATAATTATCATCAGTGGAACCCTCTCAATAGCATATGCTATTTTTTTTTTCTCTTGCAAACAGTAGTTTTGTCCTGAATGTGGGGAGAACACATAGGAATATCTATTGCCCGGGGTGAAAAAAATAGAGCCTGCCTTGCTTTGTCCTTTTTCCTGGTGGCCCCTTGCGGTAACATCCTGCTTGAGTCTGCTTCTCACTCCACTCCTTGTAGTTTTCAGAAACAGCAGAAGTTGGTGGGGAGTAGGAACGGGGGAGGTCCTTCTCTGATCTCAGAGAACAAACTTAAAAGATAAACATTTAAAGAGAAGGAAAAACAAGTACAGAAAAAGGAGCAACGCTGAGATCCTGAACGGCTCCGTTGTCGGCTACATATAGGCTTCAAGATGCCTGGTGGAAGAGTCCTTCACCTGAAAAAGCAGATTACCCAATAGAAAACTGGGCAACAGTCATGAACAAACAGGTTGAGAAAGATGATTGACTGATCAGTAAATATGAAAAGTTGCCTGGAAAAATGCAAAACCAGCAGAGACACTGTTTCTCACTTTAGGTCGCAAAACATTTTCACTTAAAGAATACCAGATGTGGAGAAGAGAGTGATGGGATATTGACGTTGGGAGTATAGATTGATACAATCCCTGGAGAACAATTTAACACCATCTAGTAAAGTTAAAGATGGGCATACACTCAAGTGCAACATTTTCACTTCCAGACTTACACTCCAAAGAAGCTCTTGCACATGCGTACAAGGAAATGTGAACACGAATGTTTCACAGCACCATTGGTTTGTAATGGTGAGAAACAACCTAAATGGTGGAAACAATCTAAATGTTCAGCAAAGGGAGGCCGGTAAATATACTGTGGTGTATTCATACAATGGAATACTATGCATTATACAGCAGGGAAATTGAATTAACTAGAGCTACAAGTGTCACTCTGGATCACTATAGAAAACTCTCAAAAAAACACCAGTTTCAGGACCAAAAAAAAGCTGTGGAAGTATATAGGAAAAATATCGTTTACATGAGGTTTAAAAATATTCAAAGGAAGATAATTAGTGGTAGAGAAATTCAAACTCCTAATGTGCATATAGAGTAAGAATTCCCAGTCTTAGAAGTCTCTTTGAAGTTAATAATTCAGCACTTTCTTGAAATTTTCACCCTGCTAGTGCCAAGTAATTGCCACAAGCAAGATTTCTGTACAATTCAGTAGGAATGGGCTCCAAGGGTCCCCATACCCCTCCAAGATATATTTGTTCTAACCCAGAGCTTTCCAGTAGAAACACAATGTGAGCCATGCGTATACCTTAACATTTTCTAGTAGCCACATTTTAAAAAATGAAAATGAACAGGTGAAATTAATTTTGATAAGATTTTACTTAACATACTCAAAATATATGTAATCAATAACAATTTTTAATAAGCTATTCTAAATATTTCTTATACTAAGTCTTTAACGTCTCGTGTGCATTTTAAACTTAGAGTGCATCTCTATTTGGATGCTAAATTTTCATTAGGAATACTTGCTCTGTATTTAGATTCATAAAATATAGAATTGCAAAGATAGATTCACATATCCAACTTATTCCAAACATAGATCAAAACTGTAATAACTGAATCAAGTATTGGTTTTTAAATTTAAATTAATTACTTGAAATTAAATAAAATGACAAATTCAATTCCTTAGTTTCACTTGCCACATACAACAGCTCACTAGCCACATGTAGCTCTTGGCTACCATATTGGACAGAGCAGGTCTAACCTGCCGTACCAAGAAACTATCTATATCCACCTACCTTTCCTCTCTGGAATTCCTCTTTTCATATGACGAAAATCAAACTAAAAAAGTATAGAATGGCTTTTCTGGACAAAGGTAGCTACACAGAGCCACCTGCGGTGAAAGGGTCAAGGCCATGTAACGACAGGAGTCTAGCCTGATTTATATGCTTAGCCACCTACTTCTAAATTCTCAACTGCCTGCTGTAGCTCTTAGTCTCCCGCTACACAAAACTGGGGAGTATTCCCCAAGGTTCCGTGCTTTTGAATCAACTCTGTGCCTGGAGTGCCTGTCTTAAATTGTTTAGCTCCCCAAATGCAAGCCATTGGGTTTTACTAAAACACCAGCGCCTTTCCAACTTTGGCGTTTGGGCATTCTCTGGGACTCCCTGGTGATTTCTAGATTGAAAAATTTAACACAAAAATCTAAAGGAACTCATCTGAGAAAAAATACACAAAGGCTTGCAGAGGAGAGATGGTAGGGCCCTCAGATGCTGTGATGATAAAGCAACAGTACAGGGAGGCAGAGAAAAAAGAATATTGGAGTATTCAAACGCAAAGGGAACCTGTGAAATTTAGGCAGATGCCAGGGGAGTGTGATTTGGCATAATAGGGTGGGAATCACTGGGATAGAGCCTTAGGACTAGAAAGTCAAGCTGACCAGAACCTGAAGTGAAATATGTCTATACTGTCCTTCTGACTGCCACTTGGGAGTCCAAAGCAGTAGGCAACATGCCTTGTTGAGGAACAGCAACCAGAGTATCAGCGGTTGAAAGGGAGGGCTCTTTGATTTTTAAATGAAAGTGTATCAGACTCTACAGTATTCTAAAGTATCCTCACACTTTTGTTAAGCTTAATGCCAGCTTCTGCACACAACACATTCACTCACACCCACATTAAACAGAACCATAGAAAGGGCATAGAATTGTTCCTTAAGAAAACAACAGCAACAAAGCCTTTGAAACTATTGATAATTAATAAGCCAGGCTGTAGCAATTAATATGTGCAGAGATGGGGCGCCTACTGTTCTCCGAGCCATAGCTCTTTTAAAATACTCACCCTGTAATTTATGAGTGATATTTAATACCTCAGTGACCATAAACCTCAATGTTTTATTACCACTGCTTAGCATACCTTTGATGTGCTGCCCAGCACTACACAATCCAAAACAAATTACTTTCAGGAAGCTGGATATTATATAAATGCAGGAAAGTCATAAATAATGCACAGGAGGAACATTTTCTGTGGGTTCTGACATGCCACAATGGGTCTCTGTGAGTCTGCCTTCTCAAGCATCTCATTGGCCCTAAATGAAGGGCAAGAGTGCTGTCCATCTGAGGAGTATTTGTCAGGCATGGTGGGAATGCTGACTTCCGGGCACCACTGACACCATTTTTTAAGCCTATAGCGGAAGCTTATATAAATCAAATGAGGACCCTTCAGGAAGCAGACATTCTCATACACTGTGATTATGAGTGTGAATTTGTATGTCCCAATTCGGAAGGCAATTTTGGCTACATCTTGATGAGTACACCCTTAGATCCAGGCAATGTCGCTTCAGAAAATCTGTCCATAGATAAACTTGTACACATGCAAAATTAGTTATGCTGTCCGTGATGTTGCCGTGTCATTCATTGAAGCAGTGTCTGAACTGGCAAAATATTGAAATGAGCCAGAAGTCCACCGATAAGAGACTGGTTAAGTAAATTATGATACATCAGCCCAAAGGAATACTATGTGGCCAATGTAAAGAACTGGGAAGATCTCTGTGCTTAAGTATCTACAAGATATATTGTGCAGTGAGAAACACAAGGGGCAGCAGGGTGTGTATGGTACTCTAAGTGTTCAAGAACTAAAAAGTCAGAAAGGGTGCACCAAGACAATATTAACTGTAGCAATATTAACTGTAAAACACGCCCACCATTCTCAAGCTTGGGAAGATACAAGGAGGACGGAGGAGTTGTCAGAACCGAGAAACTTAAGGAGACATTCCACGGAGCTAGGACTCAGACGTCTGAGAAGGGGCATCACCTGGCTGGTGCTGCAGTCTCTTCGGGAAAGGAGGGCGCAGACACTAAGACGGGTTCTGGGGGTGCAGGTACGAGCTGGAGTTGGGAACCAACTGTGCCGCCACGCTCCCACCTTCCTGCCTTCCCATCTTCCTTTAGTATATTCATGGAGGTGAAGTTGACAGGCAGTGGGTTAGTAAGCAGCACACTGGCTTTAATAAAAAATGGCCTTGTTGGGCACCGGCACATACATGCGGCTGTGGGAATTGATGTAAGTTATGATGAGCTTCCCACCATACTCTGGAGCTGCCCTTTCCCACCATAGCCTGGGATGAGCACCAGCACCAAGAGTGAGGTTCAGAGTCACACCGATAGATGATGTCTCTTCTGTGGGCCAGAGGCTTGGTGGGCTTTTGTGTGTGCATTATTTTTATTTACCCCTCTGATCTTGCTTATGATGAAGAATATCATTGCCACTTTACACATGAGAAGGTTGATGGGGAAAAAGAAATCCTTCTAAGTAGAGGACCTCTCCTCCCCTGTATTTCTCCCACCTACTCCTTCCGTCAGCTAGTGGAGGGTTAGTTGTATTAAACAGATCAGTGGGTTCAGCCACTCACCTGAAAGCACCCCTTGGGTCTTATTTGGGATGGATGAGGTGGCAGCCACGCTATGACTGAGCTATTGCACAGTTGTAGGGGAAACAAGCTGGGGCTTGCTCCTTAATCCCAAAGCACCTGGCCCTGGGGAAGCTGACTTATCAAATGCCTGGCTGTCTGCGCTCTCCAGCTTCCTCTTTTCTGCATCCATCTCTAGGTGCCCAGTCCTGAAAGATGGCTCAGCCACCAAATGAGCTTTGCAACAGGAAAGACAACAGTTGACACCATCTCCTTGAGTCAACAGCTGTGGCCCAAAGCAAATAAAAAGATAGCTCTGTGGTGTGATTCCAAAGGAAATGCTTAGAGGAGTGGGTTTTACACGTCTTCCCCAAAAGGCAGAATTGGTCTATCACAACAAGTTTTTATTTATTTATTTTATTTTTATTATTATTTATTTTTATTTTTTTTTAAAGATTTTATTTATTTATTTGACAGAGAGAGACACAGCGAGAGCAGGAACACAAGCAGGGGGAGTGGGAGAGGGAGAAGCAGGCTTCCTGCCGAGCAGGGAGCCCGATGTGGGACTCGATCCCAGGACCCCGGGATCATGACCTGAGCCGAAGGCAGACGCTTAACGACTGAGCCACCCAGGCGCCCCTATCACAACAAGTTTTTAAAGCATGTTTGTTAGTCTTGTCAATGCCTTGCCAGCTCCCCCCCACCCACCCGGTGTTTTCTATTCAGGTCAGGGAACACCCCTACACATATTTCTCTCATGATGGTGACTGGAGGGAGGGCTAATTTCAGTGTTTGTCCTCTTATCTGGAGGCCATACTCCACAAAGGAAATTCTTAAAAATCAAAAATAAACTTATTTACCAATAGCTATGATGCCAAGTGAATAGTAAGCAGCTCTTAACCGGGTTTTATAAATAGAGTAGAAAGAATATTTCACAAAGCAGATAAACAATAATAAATTAACCAAGACATAAACCTTGCCCTTCAACTGGCTCACTTGGATAAACAACACTTGTGCCCTCTTTAATAAGTCCTATCATAAGAAAATTCGAACTTACAAAATAACCAAATTGACAAATGATTATTTGCTTTACAAAGGAATCTCTGAAAAATAATCATAAAGCATTCTTTCCCCAATAGGGTTCCCTTTCCCCAAATCCCTTTCTGTTCGGTTACCTATACGTTTTTAGAGGGTAGGGGGGCGGGGGGATGGGTTAGCCCGGTGATGGGTATTAAGGAGGGCATGTACTGCATGGAGCACTGGGTGTTATATGAAAACAGTGAATCGTGGATCACTATATCAAAAACTAATGATGTAGTGTATGGTGACTAACATAACATAATAAAATAAAATAAAAAAAAAAGAAAGAAGTCCAATACTCAATACAAAGGGTTTTCATTTTACCGGTGAAGCTCTCTTTGAAACCCAGTATTGAATCCTGTCTCCAGGTCTGAGTATTTCTCACTTTGGTTTCATTTCTCTTGCTTCCTATGGAAGCCTAAACCGATGGGCCAGTGATTTGGGGGTAAATTCCCCAAGCCTCTCCTCCATGATCCTCTGTCTGGTGGTGTTCCCCCCAATCTTGCTATTCTTGAGACTTCTCTGGGTGACCACAGAGTAGACATAAATATCTGTTCCTCTGGTACATAGATTGAACTTGAGTCATTACCACCTAACATGTAGAAGGTAAACTGGGTTGTTTCACTTTCAGTTGCAATGTTACTTTGGACAAGAACTAAAGAAAAAACATTTGAACTTAGAAAAGATTGGAATCACCTTTCCCCCACCCCAGTACACTTGTACCCCCCACTCTCTTTTTCTCATAATATTTTTATATGAAAATGTATGTACTGAGATGTTACCACAGACTTCTCAGACTTTTATCCAAACCCACAGACCTCAATACTGGGCAAAAAAATCTAGCAAAATTAGATAGTCTTGATAGATTTCTAAAGCCTCCGGTTTCCAACCAGGCTAGAAATAGCATCGGGAAAAATCCTTTTGTGTGATGTGATGGTTTTGTTGCCAATCCTAAGTCACCTTTCAATAGGGTTAAGGTGCCACAGTTAAAAATGTTAACAAAATAGATTAGACTTTCAGAAATTGGAGTAGAGTTTGAATTGTGTTAAAGATTTGTGTTGTCCTTGATTTTACTTGAAATGATTCCCCTTGCACCAACTAATGATGGATTTGCCTAGAAATGTAGGTGTTTAATGCCATTGTCTGTTGCTGGGGGGCCAGAGAGGCCCAGTGGGAAAGACCAGCTTCTTTAGCGTCATGGAAATTCTCAGTAAGATGGTCAAGTATACGCCTACTACCGTCCACTTGTGACAAGTAATGCCCATTTCAAATGGTTTTAAAGTAACCTTTATAATTTCTCCATCTGTTTTCTGTTTCTCTCTCTCCCTCTTCCTCTCCTCTCTCTCTAAAGATATATATTTAATAAAATGTAAATTTCCTGAGAGGTACTGTTGCAGAGAGCCCTATTATTAATCTGTAAGTGGAAATCTGATCATTGAGAAGTAAGGTAATCTCTCTCCTAACAGCTGGGTGGGCCCTATCCAAGTTTGAGGAGGCATTTAGACCACCCAAAAGCAATCATAATGCCAATATATTTTGAATATAAATGTAAAGTAAATGTTAGCTTTCCCATAATTTGTACTAAGCACAATAAACATCAAGTGAGTCCAGAAAAAGCATAGGAGCTTTAAGAAATTTGCTTTGATGATATTAGCTATCAGACAAAGATATCAGACTCAGTTCCCTTATGAATCCTTACATATTCTGCTTCTCTCAGGTCAGATCTAATAGCACCGAATGTTGAAAAGGCTCTCAGTTGTTCTCTCCACATGGGCAGAACCAGCTGGTCACTGGCAAATAAGATGAATCTCTCTGCAAGTGAGCAGGGTTCCACACCTGGGAGACAGTATTCATCCTGATCTATTTATTACCCCATGTACAAAAATTGTTTTTCCACTTTGTCTATATGAGTTATTAACTCCTATGTAGAGGCCACAATCTTCTTTCCTTGTTCATACCCCAACTACATAGAATCTATTTAAAAATATAGACAGTGAGAGCCTAAACATTTGACTCAAATGAACTAGGGTATCGGCAGACTGTGGAGACACAAGTCAGAAGAGGGAAGAAAACATGAACCACAGCAGGAAGACTGGAGCTAAAAGAGTGAGGATGAGCTCTGACTTCTAAAAAGCAGGGACGTTCATATTGATTAGAGTTGGTTTCTCATGGTGTCAAGCCAGTGAATAAGGGTTCTGAGACAGACGTCAGAGATTCCAAGGCATGCGGGGGCAACGTGATGAGTGAAAAGCAGTCTGGATGATGTGGTGAGCTGAAAGCATACACTTTGTGTAAATGGGGGGCGGGGGAGAGGGGGAGAGAGGCTACTGCACTCCAGGCTATTGATGCCGGAAGGGATACGGCACCAATGCAGTTAACTGATTCTCAGGAGAAGCTAGAGTTCCAAGAATCGATGAGAACTCTCCCTATTTTTTTTTTTTTAAAGATTTTATTTATTTGACAGAGAGAGACATAGCGAGAAAGGGAACACAAGCAGGGGGAGTGGGAGAGGGAGAAGCAGGCTTCCCCGCAGAGCAGGGAGCCCGATGCGGGGCTCGATCCCAGGACCCCGAGATCATGACCTGAGCTGAAGGCAGACACTTAACGACTGAGCCACCCAGGCGCCTCCGAACTCTCCCTATTTTTAAATGTTACAAGCTAAATTTTAAAAACATCTAAATACCAGGCAAGCCAAACAAAACACTTCCGTGGGCTGCCAGCTTGCAGCCCCTGTTCTATGGGATGGCCATCTTGGGGGAAGCCTGCAGAGATGGGCAACATGTCCTCATGGGGACGCAAGCACAGAATGAGTGGTTAGACTGTAACACCGTGAAGGTCCTTTCCAACCCAGAGACTCGCCCGGCACTGATAAACCCAGACCAGGGGTCAAATTTGTTGATGACCATGGATTCTGGTCCTTATGCTAGCAAAGCATGAACTCTACTCCCACAGTACTGAGTACCACAGGTGCCCCAGTCCCTTCCTTGATTTTCAACTCAAGCATTTCTTACTGGTCTCAAAGGAAGCCCACGAGAACATAGTTAAAATTAAGCCAGGTGCTTTGATATTTATCAAATACCAGAGGTACAACTTTCTCTTCCATAGGAGAAACTCAGAAAATTATACTTAAATGCTTTCAGTAACAGGAATCATTTACCCAAAATGTCAGTGCATGGCTAAAGCCTGGGACTTAACAAGTGAATGGAGTCACAAACTTGGTACTTGGGTGGCCCTCACTGAATGCTTTACCAGATGTCACTTGCAAAGCAGCAGGTCCCAGACCTTTCATGGACACCTAGAACCAAACTAAATCTAAAGAACAACAACAAAAATAATGTTAATATTTTAAGATCAGGCGTTTATGGAATCAAAGAACCAAGACAGAAAACTATAAGAAAGAGAAAGTTGTGACCCATCATCTTTTTTATGAACTATGACCAGTGCTTTCTTTCTCGATGCACCACCTACCAGTCCTCTGTTATTCAGAACCTCCTGGGCTCAAGCCTAGCAGAGAGAGGGGACTACCTCTCTCATCACCATCGTGGGCCACATGTAGTTCTTCTGAATATGGGTAGATAGGCAGAAAGCGGTTCATCCAACAGGTACAAGTAGCTGCCCAGAGACTTTCAAATTATGAGACCTGGGACATTTGTCCTGGCCTGTTCTAAGACCTCATACCTGGTCCACATAGACTTACTTTTTATAGGCACCTGTAAGTCATATATTTAGAAATGAATGTATTGTTTCTTCATTTCCCTAGAGAAGTGGCATTCCTTTTTTTTTTTTTTCCAGTATTCATTTTTGGTTTTCATTGGCTTTGTTATTCTTGGGTGTGAGATGGTATATAATCCTTTTATTCTTTTATTGAATAAATATATCAGGCACTGGAAATGTAGTCAAGGCAAACTAAACTGGTAAAATCCTTACCCTTAAGGAGCTTATATTCCAGTGGCCAACACAGCGCTTATATTTTTTGTGTTTCAGAAAATGACACAGAGAGCTTGTGCTGAATTTTGAGCTTCAGTAGAATAATTCATGTTGGGGACTCTGTCGCAAAGAGCTTAGAAAAACATATTTTCCTATTTCATGGTACTATCATCAGACTTCCATGGGGTCCCAAAAGGGAAGTCAGATTTTAAGGGACAAGTTGATCTTCTTGGAATCTTGGGAAAGCAAAGTGATTGAATCTCTTGTAAGCTTCCACATGGGAGGTGAGGGACCAGATATATTGAGAATCTGGCAAAACTAAGGTAAATTATCTTCTGAATTGATTCAACTATTTGTAGCAAGCCCTTCTGTGCAAATTTTCACGACTTCTTTATGGTAATTAGTTTCATGGATTATTGCCAAATGGCATATTTTTCCTACTCCGAGCCCCTTTCTAAACACTCCTGGGAATGTCTGAAATATGAGATAAGCACTCTTAACCCAAAGTTTTATTAAAAAGTTTAATTAACACAAATGCCAAGTGACACATTGATTGCTATTAAGTAGGTAGACTACATGTAAATCTGTGAACTACTGAGTGACTATAAAACCCACTTCCTTCAGCAAGCACAGAGCTTTATTTCTCCTCCTGAGCAGGCAGGAGAGCCCTCGAGATGCACTTGCCCACCGTCAGCCTCTTGGGTTCTCAGGACTTCACTGCACGCCATGAAGCTTGGTAGCTTGGTAGTGGTAGGGAATCACACTGAACTTGCTCTCTGTCAAACCTTCCCTCCTTCGCACCAGCCCGACCCCACTCTGCTGGGTCCTCTGGCTTTCATCTCCTTCACGCTGCCTTCTGGGAAGCCACCGGCCTCAGAGAAACTCTCTCACTTGTCTAAACCTCGTCCCTACCTGAGAAATACACTTTTACTGGATCCTCTCTCAAGGCTCCAGAATATGGAAAATTACTTAATTTTTGTCTTTTTTAGCACAGTCCCCCACTAGAACCTTGGTTCTTCAAGGGCAGAAACCATGTTCTTATACATCCTTGTATCCTCAGCACCTACCACTACCTGGCACATGGTAGGGGCTTGATTACTTACAGAATGAAAACAGAATGAAGGCTTTGTCCTGTTTTCCCATATTCTCTTTTCTGTTTTTAAAAAATCCTTTTGGAGAGAATCTTCCTTTCCCACTGTGTCTTCTGAGGGTCTCTACCCTTCTGAGGGTCTCTTCCCACAGCCCTCCATCTCCTCTTCAGATGATTCCTTATATCACAGTCATGTTAAATAAAAATAGCTCAGCTTCTCCACCTGTCATTAGCGGAGTGACTGAAGGAAAGGTCTAAAAGATCACCTGGAATTTTAGGTTACCATGAAATGAATGGCAGAGTTCACTACATATTGCTGGGCAATTCCAGCTTGCTCAGTGATCAGCAGGAAATGTGAATATATTCACAAACACTAGCAGATGAGAAGAGAGAAAATGAATATGGACAAACAAGTAGAGTGAAGGGAAGGAAGTGGAAAGAACAGAAATCAGAAGGGCTTTGGTAACTGCATCAGTAATCTATTGCCCCAAGTGCTGGGCAGAAAGAGCAGTGGCATGTACGTGTTTTTGCCCCAGAGTCTCCCCCAGGGTCTGCTAGGTGGTTTTGCTGATCTGGGTCGGGCTCGGCTGAGGCGGCTGGATTCGCTCACGTATCTGCAGTCGGCCGAGCCAGCTAAGGGCTGGCTGCCCTCCCATGGCTTCAGCCTGTAAGGGGCTCTCGCTCCACGGACCGAAGCACATTTCCAAGGCCAGCGTAGATGCAAGGGATGGAGACATACGCCTCATCTCTTGATGAGAGGAGCTGCAAATTCACATTACAAAGGGTATGGGCACAGAGAGGCCTGGAGAGTTGGGGCCATTTTTGCCATCAAAACATCACCCTAGGAGAGCCTCGGTGGCTCATTTGGTTAAGTGTCTGCCTTTGGCTCGGGTCATGATCCCAGGGTTCTGGGATCGAGTCCTGCGTCAGGCTCTCTGCTCAGTGGGAAGCCCGCTTCTCCCTCTTCCTCCGTGATCTCTCTCGCTTTCGCTCCCTCTCAAATAAATAAACTCTTAAAAAAGAAAAAACCACACAACATCACCCCAAGCCTCAAGCCCCATTTATGAGTAGCAAGGCACACATATAACTGTCTTGAGTTCCTCCGGGAGCTGATCCTGAGACCAGAATCCGAGTGCAAGTGGTTACTTTAGATAGCCACGCTGGGAAACACTGGCAAGGGAGTGCGGAAGTGAAAAAGTGAAGGAAAGTGCCCTCCTTTGTTATCAAGCAAGTTCCCACTGAGGATAACTGAAGACTACTCTTGCTGAGTAGCTCAGAGCCGGTAGAGAACACACGCCTTAGAGGGGTCCCACTGAAGGAAGCGGAAGCCGGGGTATTTATATGCCACTCTTCTCAGTCATGGGCTACAACTGCTTGGGGGGGAGGGGGCGAGGTGGAAGTGGTACATCCGTGCATGGGGACTTTGGACCTGCTGCAGGAGCAAAGTAAGCTCCAAGGTCAGCCAGAGAGAGTCTTCAGGCCAAGAACTGCCAACTGAGAAGTCTAGCAGTATGCACTGAAATGGTAAGGACGAGAGGATGTGGCAGGACGCTGAGCGTGTCCGGGACAGCGCCCGACAGCTGCGGACTGCAGCAGAGCCTGCCAAAGGTTATGGGGTAGCTAAGTGGAAAGACTAAACGGGCAAATCCAGTGTTCCGTTATGGACAAATTCCCTCACATCTCTGAACCTCACTTTCCTCGATAATAGGTACTTCATAAGCATTTTATGAACATAGAATTGAGATCATGTGTTTACAGTGCCTGGTAGATACATAAATGCTAGATGTTAATATCAAGATGTTTTTGTTTCCATTTATACCTTTCTCAATAATGTGGGCGGAATCAACCGCATCCTTTAAAATGTTTGCTTGGGCCCCCATGCTGGGGCCATCCTTTGGCATCTGCTACAGGCTCCCAATAGCAAAGGACAGAATAGAACTTAGAAGTTGAAGAAATGGCAGTGTCTTCACATAGCTTGACGACACAGGAAGTGTTCCCACACTTCTCTACTTCACTGAAACAGGACCAACACCAGCCAAAGGCTTGCAGTAGAAAACTGCTCCCTCCTGTGCGCACACAGAATTGAATATGCACCATGGCAGCCGGTGTACATTTAATTATGCTGTGCTTTGCTGGGGAGGCACTCCTTTTTTTAAGATTTTGTTTATTTACTTGACAGAAAGAGAGAGAGAGAGAGAGAGCGCAAGCACAAGCAGGGGGAGTGGCAGGCAGAGGGAGAGGGAGAAGCAGGCTTCCCGCTGAGCAGGGAGCCCGATGTGGGGCTCGATCCCAGGACCCCGGGATCATGACCTGAGCCGAAGGCAGACGCTTAATGACTGAGCCATTCAGGCGCCCCATCGGAAGGCACTCTTTCCTCAGCCTTTCTGGAACACATCCAGACCCATGCTTATCTTGTTTGTTCTTTACTGATGACCTTTCATAATGGGCCCCCGTTCAATGAAATCATATTTCTAAAATAGAATCCCCTTTGTCTTTGAAGTCTGTGCTTCAGACTTTCTGCTTTTTTTTCATGGAGCATAGGGCCACTCTAGGTAGGAGGACAGGGGATTCAATGGATGCGGACTGTGCATGCCATGCAGAGAGGGCAAGGCTCAATCCCCACGCACGCAGGTTCTCCGATGTGGACCTACTGCTTCCACTAACCACCCAGAGGCTTCATTTGATTGTATTGTACAAACTTCACCAGTGTGCTTGAAGACACTAATTTGGTTTCCACTGGAGAACTAGAGAAAAACTTTTTCACAGCATCAAAACCTGCAAGAGACTCGAAGAGATTATTTGGGTCATTATATTGCCTCTAGGCAAATCCTTCTGGAAGCCATCTGTGTTAGATGAGAACCGTCTCTACTGAAGTGTCAGGGGGATCACTGGGTGTCCCAAGGGCACCACTGTGTGGAACTGTGCCTTTGGTCTAAAGAGAACCCCTCCTGTTATTCTATGATTAAAAAAACAGTCCTTCACCCCCTGTCTCTGGATAGAGTACCGTCTTCTCCATAGCATCTATTCTATTTTTGAAATATTTTTCATGTGTTCTCAGCATTCTCTTACCAGCATTTGCTCACAGCTTTATTTTTCTACTGGTAATAATGTAGCTAAGGTAGCTCTTTCAAGATTTGCTTCGAGTACTCGGTAAACTTTCTTAATTGTGAAGTCCCCAACTCTGGACTTCAGGAAACCTGGGTGACCGTGGAAGTATGTGGGGTGACAGGGAAGTCTTCTAGGGTTGATTTTTTTTTTGGTAGAGTTAGGAGGGGGGTTCTTCTTGTCTTCTTTACTCCCATTTACAACCCTCCCTCCACCAACACCAATGATCACAAGAATGCCTCTAGCAGAGAATAAAGCCTTTCTTCCACTCCATTATTAGAGATGAGACAAAGTGCACCTGTTTCAGGGAGAGATATTGCCAGGGTTTAATTCACATAGACACACAGATGATGGACATCAGGTCTTTTCCAGTTAGTTTTTCTTAGGAGTGGTTGCATACAAGGGTACCTCTGGTAAGAAGAAAGGAAAGAGGGGGTAAGGTGTTTGTCATTCTTTGAGGCCATTCTATATCTTTTAAACATCCTTCCTATGTTTTAGGAATTTCCTCTAATATCTGTCTTGCTTTCCCGGTATTGAAAAGTTACTCAGTTTCCCAGCAATCCTTGTAGCTGGGCAAAATCTTACATGGTGTCAAGATTTCCATTCAGAAAGAGCACTTTGAAGAAGGACATCACTGAGCAAAGTTGGTGGTGAAGGCATCCATGGGGGGTGGGTAGAGATGTTAACAGAATTATTAGGGGGCCAGCTCCAGATCCTCAGTATGAACTGCCCTGACTGGCCCTCTGGGGCTTCACAGAAGTAATCCCATGGCAGGGTTTGAGCACTCCTACTACCTGCAACTGCAACCCATCCCTTAATAAATTAATTTTCTGCTTAGACTAGCTGCAGTATGTCCTGTTTCCATCTGGAAAGATGGACTGATATAGGGTTGTTTCAACAATAGCATTCCACTGTGGATTTGCTTCCATTCCACTAATACTCAGTGAACTTTTCATTCTGTTGAAATTCCTACCAGACTCTTCAAAGATACCACAGCCATTTCCCTGTGGAGACAAACCCATGCGGTCTGGGCATTGATGTGGCCCTTTTAAAAATTATAAATAATTCTCTCTGATACATCACTTTCTGGGTTTGGAGAATTAACACAACAGAGAAAGGACAAAAAGAGCCCCATGTTTTGAATTCTGAGTTAGATAGCATGACCTAAATCACAGCCTGGGTCCCCAAAAGTTTTCTGCAAGTTTAAGAGAGAGATGTCTGGTGACAACAGGCTGTGTAGCAGGACAGCCGGTGCCTCTAAAAGTCCTGCTACAACAGGAATTTTCAACTTTGGCTGCACATTAAAATAATCTGGAAAATTTTTAAAATACCCATGCCTGGGACCCACCCTTGGGAATTCTGTTTCAATTGGTCTGGAGTGGAACCTGGGCATCTGTATCTTCTAAAAACCTGCCAAACGAATTCTCAGACCATGGTTGAGACCCCTACAATAGGATGAATTCAGGTCATACATACAAGCTAGAGTTTTTTTGGTGATATCACTGTAACTACTCGCCACGTCCTGGTATAGATACGTCTCAGTTTATACAATTGGAATGTTTATACATGAGAATATACATTAAATGATATGTTCACAGATCCTGAGAGTGGCAGAACCAACAATAACCCATTCAAGTGGCAGCCACCTTAGTCTGAGGGACATTGTTCACCTGATCTGCCCAGTATGCTCTCCGGGAGAGCGACTCCATATATTGATTGGATCCATCTGGTTTAGGTAAGTCTCCTCGGTGATACCTGCAGCACTTCAGTTAACATTGAACTTGATAAAACTAACAAGAGGGCTAGTTAGAAGTGACCCTACTTTGTGGCATGCATTTGATATCTCTTACTGAATAGTTAATGTAGAAACATACACACATACACGCACACACACAGAGACAGACACATACACATACAACTTAAGTTAGCTATCAGTATGAACAATAATGGGTTGTGCAGAAGATTTAGCCCTGGGTTAGCTTGGAGTCTCGCCCAGGAGGCCAGCAGGCTCCAAAGGACAGATGTTCCTGGGAAATAAGTGCTTGCCGGAGCAGCAGGGGGACTGCTCAGGGGTGGAAAACCAGAAGGCAAAATGGCACAAATGGGGATCATTCTAATAGCAAAGTAACAGAAGTCAAGAGACTAGAATCAGGTATCAAATGCACTTAATGCCAAATAAATCAGTTCCAATGAAGACAGGCACAGAAGTGAGTGCAAGAATGAGAAGCAAGTCACTAAAATAAGGCAGGCTGGGCTGAACCAATGCACACGCAAGGCAAGAATTGGGGCCAGTTAACCAGAATGAAGTTCGGGAAGGAAGGAAAAATAAGGGAAATATAGAAGACTTGATTTAATCCAACTAAAACCCCAAAGCTTATGCAACCTGATAGGGGTGCCGCATGCCCTGGTGTCCCCGCAGTCCTTGCCCTCAGGAGCAGCTTCTGATCCCTCTTCATGAGTGTGCTGATGAGACACCTCACCGAGAGGGGCTGAGGCCGTCTTTCCCCAGGACTGGGTCCCGGTCCTTTGTAAAATCGCCTAGCTCTTTGTCTTCTTATTCCTAGCCCTGTCTAGTTGGTCTGCTTGTTTTGGTAAATACCCGTCAGTCGGTCACTTCCAGTACTAAAAAGGATATAGAAATAGACAGAGCACTCCCTCAGGCTCTTCATTTGCAATTGCTTCAAGCTCAGGCTTTTCCGCTTTCACGACACAGGCTTCTGCCACTTGATTTCTGTTTGCCACGCTAAATATCATTGAAATGTAGCTTATGTAAAAGCCATTCTGAAAATGTACAAGACACATTAAAACAAAGATATGTGTTTATTAAAAGACATAAAAGAAAATCCAGATAAAGACTTTCCTGCCGGAGAAGACACAATGTTGCTAAGGTCCATGGAGAAACAGACAAATACATGAATGAAATGGTAGTAAAAATGCAGAATCACACCCACGTGCACATGGCAAGTTCAGAAATGATCAATGTGGCATTTCTAACCAGTGCCAAAAAGACATTACTTAAAGTGTTAGGACAGTTGTTCATCCAATTGCGGGGAAGTAGATAGATCCCTGCCATAAAGCTCAGATCGGCCACCGTGGACAAAGAGAGAGGGCTGTCCAGGGTCATCTGCAAGGTCGCTGGGCACCGCACCAGTCTGCATTGTGCAAATGCCTTCTATTGAAACGGGAAGAAAGGGGGAAGATTAAGCCCAGATCGGGGCTTCTGCCCCTTGTAGTAAACCAAGGACTGGGCTCATTGAGGATGACCTCAGAGAACTTACAGGAGCGCTCCGAAAAAATACACACTGACCAAGGCAACTGGTAAGTTTTTCCATTAGAAACATCCTCGTAATATCTAAAAATGTGGGCTTAGGTTCTTTGAAGGCCTCCTTAAGGATTACTGAAAAAGTGATACAGACCAGGGATCAGCAAACTCCTACCTGTAGGCCAAATCTGGCCCTCGGCCTGTTTCTATAAATAAGCTCACTGGAATGCTGGTGCGCCCATGTTTAAACACATCACCCCCGGCTGCCTTTGTGCCCTAACAGCGGAGTTGAGTCGTTGCAAGAAAGACCCTAGGACCCACAAAGCCAAAAATATTTACTATCTGTCCCTTTACAGAAAAAGTTTGCCAACATCTGACAGAAACCAAATGTCCCAAGCGCTAACATCTTAGCAAGAAAGCAAGGTAGACTCCTGTGGAAAGAGCTCTGAACTGGGAGAAAACGGAAGGTGGTCTGGTTTCTAGAATCAGACCTGCTCCCTTCAACTTACCCATTAGATAAGTGCAAACTTGGCTTTAAAGTCGTCAGGCCTCAGTTTCTTCATTTTTAATAACAGCATTAGAGTAAGATTATTTGACATCTAAAGACGGTAATTCCAGAATGGTCTCCATGAATGAAAAAGGGTAAAATTCATTTACGCTCTTACATTTCACTGTCAAGGATGTATCTTATTTTCAAAGAACAAAACTGTTTTGTAAGACTTGCTGTGAAGGAAAGAAAGGAATTTAGAAGACCGAAATC
Source organism: Neomonachus schauinslandi (assembly GCF_002201575.2). Taxonomy (NCBI): domain Eukaryota; kingdom Metazoa; phylum Chordata; class Mammalia; order Carnivora; family Phocidae; genus Neomonachus; species Neomonachus schauinslandi. Next base: position 114,591,776 of record NC_058404.1, on the reverse strand, counting down.
CTCACGTCTGAGCACAGATGAGAAATCAAATTGCGCCTCACATTTTCCGAGGCTTTTATTTTAACTCTTCACACACATCAGTAATCTGACTCTTTGCCATGGAGAGACAATTGCATGTATTTGCATTTTGTCTGTGTGTGAGAATTTAATTTTTTACAACCCGCTGTGTTTTCCAGGCCCTTTAACTAATAGGCTTTTATCACCTTATGATTGCCTGATTTTCTCTTAATTGCTTTATGACAATACAATTTATTTGGATCACTCCCACCCTGCGGTTTTACTTTCTAATGAGGACTTTCTGAATTTTATGTGTACGACTAGGCATCAGCTTAATTTTTCAATTCCCCTTCTTGCCCAGAAATGGAGAAGTAAAACTGGAGTGAGGCAAAAGAGCTGGAGGGGGCCCTTCGTGCTTTCCTGGGTGGGGAAATGTGGGCACATGGTGTTTCCACTGTCCCAATAAGCCTCGGCCCCTGTGCACTCTTGCCCTGGAGGCCTTTCCTGTAACCCCCACACGGCCCTTGGAGGCTTTTACACACACGTGCACACGCCGTGGACAAGGAGGACCAGTTGGCCCAAGGCCATCTGGAGGGGCAGAGGCCCTCCTGGTCTGTGATTTGGACTTTATCTCCCCATACACAGTATTTATTAGGTTTTTCATTTGGGTGTAAGTGGAAGAACTCATTGATTTGAGAACAACCTGAAAGGGTTCAGAACTGATTTTCAGAATAGCCATTTCTTTTCCTTTGTAAATTCTACAGTTAAGGCTTCTAGCAAGCCATTTGGTAAGTGTTGACACACTTTGGGTTTACTCAGTTCAGCTCAACATGAAGGACTCATGCATCTCTAGTCCTGCCTGTCACTCGGTTCTCCAAGTTAAAGATCTACCAAGATCCCAGCCAGGGAATCCTACTAAGATGGGGGCAGCAGTGGACGGGACGAGACGCATAGCCCATTAAATACAAAGCAGATCACGATCCACTGCTTTTGTAAAGTCTCTTAAGGATTTGATAATAGCTCCCATTTCTTGAGAGGCCACCTTGTGTCAGGTTCTTTATCTACCATTTCATTAAACCTTCAAGCAGGTTTAACAAGATGATAAGCTTTATTCCCATTTATGAGATGCACTGACCAAAGGGACATAAATGATATATGGCAGAGCTAGCGTTCATGACCAGCATGTTTTGACCCCAAAGCCCTGCTCTTACAAGTGTCCACTTGGTCTTTCTTTCAAAGTACTTTCTCCTGCATTAGCCCATTGGATACTAGAGCTCCCCTGCTAAGGTGGCAAGGCGGGCATCCCATTCTCCCTTTTTGTAGAAGACTGAAGAATAAGTGTTGTTCCCCAAGGTTACAAGGGAAAGAGTCAGAAAAGGCAAGCTTCCTGATCCCTGATCTGGCTCCTTCCATAAATAGGTCTACTTTCTTTTAAATGAAAACCTGTCATCAAACTGGAAAGCCTAGTGCAATGTGAGCTTACAGAGGGGTCAGAGGACCTGTGCACTCACACATCTTCGCTCAGTGACCAACAGGAGATGGGAGTCTTCTGGTCCCGGGACCAGGAATCAGCTCTAAGATCTTAGAGTGAGGGCAGAAAACAGAGGGACCCAAAAGAACACCCCGGCCCACAAAGTGATGGCTAGGCAGTTGGGAGGAGGAGGAAGACACCGGCTAATGGGTTGAGGCCCCAGCAATGCCGAAAGGAGGGCAGGAGGTGAGATCGCCTAGGGGCCAATGAGGGTGTCACTCTGTGATCACTGAAGTCCCCGGTGATGACCCAGAGTGTGCAAGAAAAGGCCAACTTAGATTCAATGGGCACCATTTTAAAAGCACTAACACGTTTTACACGCACACACACGTTTTAGGAGAATGATGGCAGTTGGCATTTATTAAGCTAGCGTCCGGTGCCCAGCACTGTTTCAAGCCCTAGGCTCACGTTAGCACGTCAGGTACCATGACGACCCTTAGGTGACACATGAGAAGCACAGAGAAGTGACACGGTCGAGTCTCCTCGCTGGCGAGTTACAGAGCTGGGATTTGAACCCAGGCAGTTCTGTCCCACAGCCTTTCCTGCTAACTGCCACTTTCTGTATGGCTGTCACTCAACAAGGATGCCTGCATACCCCCCACCCCAGAGTCCACCTTTCTGAATCACTAAGCAATTTATTGAATGATACTTGAAATGTATGATTTTGAAATCCCACTTACAAAACTGTTGAGTCACATAACTAATGAAACTGTTTCTGACTTCACAGAACACATCCGTGTTCTCAGACACCAAGTAAAATCACCTCCACTTTCACCACCACAGTTGAGACAGATTTAAAGGAAGCAATCAAAAAGTAATATTGGGAAAATGTTGGTGTACAAGCAATAAAGTCATATTGTTCTGAAGAGAAGTGAAATGTCTATTTCCTGTGAAACACATATCCCTTAATATATTCCCAGTTTGTAAATCCGCGGTTGAAGAACAGTGAAATTCAATGCCAAATACCACATTAAAACAAAACCATAATGACCAGGGTTCGGTTCCTAGAAGAAAGTGGTGCTGTTATCAGTCAGAAATGATAAATAATGCAAAGAGAAAGCTTTGAGATTCCAGCCCTTCTAGTGCGAGGCTCAGATCTGAGGCAGTAAAACGGGCCCCCCCCCGGCTGGCCCCACCGAGCCGTGGGATAATGAGACTGGCTTCCAGCCACAGCTGTGGGTTACCCCAGTCCCTGAACCCACAAGTCCCCACCGCAGCTTTTCTCCTGCCTCGAGGCAACCTTCAATTTCAGAAGGGCACAGAATCAAACAGAAAGCAATTAGTGTGGCAGAACCTTGAAAAGAAACCAATAGCCAGGATCTAGAGTTTTCTACAGAAAGCCAGGATTTCCTTATTTGCAGGGAGAAACAACAAGAACAATTAAAAGTTTCAAATCATGTACAATTACTTTCAAGTCGGTTTTGGTGAAACATAAATAAATTTCATATCAGAGCTTGAGCCCAAGTCCGGTGTTGTTTGTTTGTTTTAGGGAACTCTGCTTTCATCTTTGAGGAGGATGTCATAAAAGCACATTTCAAAAAATTACCATTGGCACCCAGTTTCCTATTTGATTACATTTTGGCACAGAGCCCTGCTAGTAATGTAGAGCCCCTATCTCGATCCCTCTGATAGAGAAAGAATCAGATGTACTACCTCCCTCTCACCACGCTCACCCCCTACGCTGGAACAATCTGAGACTGTGGAAGCTACAAGAAATAACTGGAGTTATTTAACAAAGTCGGTACTTTCCGTTTCAGTTCACCTCGGGCAAATTCATCAGGCCCCCTTGAAACAGCGACACTGAGAGCGCTACAAGTTAGAAGCACCAGATACCAATTATGAGCCGAGAACTAAATGCCATAATTAATGAGACATACACTTTAATCTAAAACAAGTCAAAAATGTTGCTGGATAAAGAAAAAAGTAAAGCAAAACTCCATAATTATAATAAATTGGTGTACGGAGGATAGATTTCTCCACCTATCAAACAACAAAGTTATGTCTTTGAGATACTAGTCAAGTGCTACAACTAACATTTAACTCGGAGTAAAGATCTCACGTTAACAAACATACGAGTCAATTGTACGTTTGAACCTTGGAGATTTATGCACATCAGCGGCAGCCCCCCACACCAATTTCAAATGGATGCTTAAAATCAGAGTGTATACTCTTGTCACAATCACCATTTGGATGCAACGTCTCACGCATATTTTCCTGACTCACGGCTTCCTGGTTTCCTTTGTTCCTTGCAGATGAGTTGATGGCTAAGTGCATTAGATATTTTTCTTATGGGCTCTTTTGTGCTTTCCCTGGAAATCTGTTAATTTCAACAAATTCCTTTTTGGAAATCAACGCTAGATGCATTGCCTCTCCATCGAGGGCAATACTCTCCTCTTTTATAGCCTTCTAGAATATGTGTAAAAAATATTATCAGACTCCCATCCTTGAGGGTTTGTTTTTCATCGTCTTCGTAAAGATTGGTGAGTACATATGGGGAAAGATGAGGAGGACGAAGGGACAGAGAGAGAGAGAGAGAAAATATAGAACCATTCTCTGATAATTTTAAAAGCTTCTGCCAGGATCAGGGCAATATGAAAAGGGGGAAATAGACCGATAGACGCAGGGCTTTGTGATCATAAAATGAATGTGTCAAGGTTAAAGTATTCCTCTAATCCCAGGCGGCAGGAGGAAAGCTACTGCTAATAAAGTCCTTCCACGCAGTTCTTTTCAGCAGCTTGCTCTTGACAAATGGAAACACGGGCACAGTCTGGAGACCAATTACAAATCACTCTTCTGATTCCCTTAATCCCTTTGTTTCCATTTCTGATCAAAATAAATTTTTTAAGACAGTAAAAGGAAAGAACTTATAAATAGTCTAAATCTTCAGCTTAACAGAAGGACCTTGGCTAGAGTTGTTTCTCCCCCTCAACCTTTTAAGCCACTCAGTGACCCCTTCCACATCTGCCTCCAGATGCTAGGCAGCCCTTGCTCCTGAGTAAAGTCAAGGCAGCGATGTGAAGACAGTGATGTCTGTATTTTCTGTGTGACCAATGGGGTCATTAAATGACCCCAAACCTAAAAACAAGACCTTGCTTAAATACCGGTTTAACTATGAACAAACTTGGAGGAGACCATCCATTCCTGTTACTATTTCCAGTTATGATGATGACAATACCTAGCATCTACTCAGTACTTCTTATGAGCCGTGCACTGTGCAAAGTACTTTATACTTACTCTCATGGTAGCCCTATGGAGATAAGTATTATACAGTATTTTTCAGGAGAGAACAAGCTTGAAGATAACTAGCCTGGGTTCACAGCCAGCACATGGTGGAATACAGACTCAAGATCTTGGGCAATGCATTGTAAGGCCTAAAATTTCAACAGCTGCCTTAGTGTATCTGAGCCCCTTCGGGGTCCCAAAGGCTTAAATATGATATCCCCTGCTCTCACCAGATATGTCCCAGCCCCTGACCCGGTAAGGAAAAGCTTCCCAACTGGCCAGCTGCACCCTACCTAGTCCTCAACCTAACGGGTTTTACCACCTTGCAAAATTATTCGAACAAGCCAATGACATCCTCCCATGGGAAATAGGGGGCACCTCATTCTCTTGTTACTACAAAGCCTGCCTTCCACAGCCCCTTCTGATTCACTCTGCTCCCAAGGGCAACTCTCATGTGGTCCTGTAGGGCATGCAGTGTTCTCCTCCCCCAAGCTGTATGTGTGACTAATGAGGAGGTGGTCAAAACAAGCAGGTGACTCAAATCCCTGAGACCTTAACCACTGTCTATACTGTCTCTTTCTGCCAGGTGGCCAGAGAGAAGGAGGGCCTACTCAACAGTAGGGTTCTCTCACAGCAAGCTTGACCTCTCTTTCCACACGTGTGTTGCCTCCCTCACCCCTCCCCTGCTGCCAGGGTGGTGCTGCTTGGGGACAGAGTCAGTACCTAAGAGGCAGAGAGGCCCACCAGAGAGCTGTTGGATGGCTGGTAGTTCTGGCTGTGATGGGAGCTGAGGCTCTGGAGCTAGTGGCCAAAATCTCTGAACCGAATGCATCGTGAGGCCAGATGCTATTTTCAAATAAACAAGATCATTTCTTTGAGCAGATCTATCACCAAGCTTGAGGATATTCACCTCTTTGGTCTTATCTGGAGAAAGAAACCACCACAAGGTAGAGAATGATTCTCATAGGGGAGCCTTAAGTTTTAACCCATGTAGGTGACCTGAGGACTTAACAGTTGAGTTGAGCCCCAAGAGTGTCCTAGACTGTGTAGCTGGGAGCAGAGCCAAGACTTGGAAAGTCGCATAGTGAAGAGAACATGATCTAGATCCACGCCTCGGCTTAAGCATTTGCTAGCTAAGTGAACTGAGAGTTATTTAATGTTTCTAGTTTCAGTAACTTCAGCTGTCGGGCAGATGTTATGAAGATTGAGTAGGATAATGACTATCAAGAACCTAGCACAAGAAAGGGAGGACACAAGAAAGGGAGGACACAAGAAAGGGAGGAAAGGAGGTCCCGTCCCTCTTTTGGGGGGCTCCATTCTAGGTTTAATGTAACACCAGGTGCCTGGCTGAGTAGACATTAGACAATGAATCAATGTTAATATGTGGGAATAGTCAAGTTCTAAGATTCAGATGGGTTCAAAGTCTGGAGAGGCAAATCTCTCCCTCTTACAAGTTTTGGCCAATGTCTGTCATAATGCCTCTTTTTCTAAAATTAAACTCAGGGCTAGAGGAGTTTTTTGGTTTTATTTTGTGATGATATGTTTGTAGTGGTTGCTATTTTATTTGTATTTGATGGGTTCTATTTGTGTTTATTATTTTGGAAGAGGGATTATTTGTTTTCAGTAGGTTTTCTACCTTTGGTTTGAAAGGCAGCCCAAACTTTTTGAAGGATAGGGGTCCTATAGCAGCATATTAAGGGATAATTTGCATATCTTAGCATGCTGTGCTACCTTTTTAATAATGGCGTGACCTTGAGCAAATCACCACTTTCTCGGCGCTCAGTGTTCTCAATTATTGGGTTACATATGCTGTAAATTCAGTGCTAGTGAGCTATTAGTCGTATTTTTATAATTATCTCAAGTGTATAAGTAATGCTTCTGTACAGTGTTACGAGGTGGATTTAGAGTATTTGATTTCTAAGAACTGGGGTTTCTGATGATGAGCTTTTTGCCTTTAGTTACTTGTCGGTTCCCAAGGGCCAAAGTTCCCCCACCTACTCTCACTCTCCGCTTCCATGGAGCTTCAACCCACCTTACTAAATTCAAATTGATGATATATTTGCTTAATCTCTCATCTTGCCCAGATTCTTGATGACGACCGGAATTCCTTGGAAAGACAATCCAGTTGGCTGCTTTCCCTCAATAGCATTAGGGAAGTTTGAAGTGTTGGGAGCCCATCCAAACTCTCATGGTGGTAGCAGGGACTAGCACAGTCTTTCTCCCTGTGCTTTGGGATAATGTAGGCACTATCAGTGACTCACCCCAGCCGCTCAGAGAAGCCAATTCAATAACGCCAAATCAGGACCACGCCATTTCCTCAGGGCAGGGTGTGCCTCGACAAGAAGAGTAGGTGAGGTGAATACCTCTGAAAGAACCCCCAAACAGAAAGCATGGCCTTCTGGGTTCTCTCTATCATTTCTCTGAGTATTTCTCTTAACATCACTTAGGGGAATCAACTGTTTTCTTTAAGCAGAATGCTCCCTGGAGCTCTGTACCCTCCCCTACCCTCCTCTCTTATAGTCATGTCCCTTCCATGCTGCAGCCACTGAACTAGAACACACCATCAGTTCAGGTGTACAAACTGTTTACACAACAAGGTGAGGGAATCTCAAAGTACAGGTGACACAGAGATTAGGTGAGGTGCAAGCACAAAGCCTAACATTACTCAATTAGCTTGGCAGAGGTTTAAAGCTTTTGGTTCCACTCAACAAACATTAAACAGCTCCTTGCTCTCCCTGTTTCCTTCTCCCAAGTGTCACTTCCCAACCCCGTGTCAAACCCTAGTCTTTTGTATTCACTATCCTGTCTTTATTCTTGCTAAGATTTTTAGTCTTTCATCCAAAGGCTCTATTTTGTCTCCTGGAAAGACAAGGGCATATTCTGTCTGGACAATACACCAGTCCACTTAGCTTTAGAGCAAACCTTTCTTCTAGAAACCTCATGGACCTTGACTCTCCCTTCTGAAATTGCCCACAAGTCTCTCATTCACTGGGATTCAGAATAGCCTCATTATCTCTGTCAAGCTCTATCTCAGTCTTGGTCGTCTTGGATCTTCCAAGATCACTCTGTTGACTCTTTATCTTACCCCATGGTCCTCTGAAAAGGTCCCGGTTTCCACCTGTACATTAGTGGATGCCTCTATTTCCATGTATATGAGTTATTAACAGCATTCAATAGCTCCACCCTGCCCAGGCATGTCCTAGTAAGGTTGTGCATCTCATGGCCTTTACACAGTTGGACCTCTACACATCTCAGCCTCCCTAAAGACTTCTGAAGGGGTGAGGACTTAGAGTTTTACTCCAGAATTCCGAGGGGAGAGGGATAAAAATATCTAAATCTACCACAAAATTTAAAGAGCAGGAAAAAGTTCCATCCGTTCATTTAGTCACTCCTTCACTTATACCTACAAGCATCATTCATTCATTCAGCTCTCTGCCGGATCCATGCCAGGTCCTGAGAAAGCAAAGGTGCCCAGCAACCGAAGTCCAGCAGAGGAAACAGAAGGGCTTTGGGTTCAACCATGTGTGGTAAATGACCTATGGAGAGAGGAGCAGTGCATTCCCAGTGGGGAGAATAAAGAATTCTGTCTACAAGGGACCATTTGAGAGGATCTTTAAAAGAAGGAAGGAGGGCGCCTGGGTGGCTCAGTTGGTTAAGCAACTGCCTTCGGCTCAGGTCATGATCCTGGAGTCCTAGGATCGAGTCCCACGTCGGGCTCCCTGCTCAGCGGGGGGTCTGCTTCTCCCTCTGACCCTCTTCCCTCTCGTGCTCTCTGTCTCTCAAATAAATAAATAAAATCTTTAAAAATAAATAAATAAATAAATAAAAGAAGGAAGGAAGGAAGGAAGGAAGGATGGAAGGAAGGAGAAAGAAAGAAAGAAAGAAAGAGAAAGAGAAAGAAAGAAGAAAGAAAGAAAGAAAAAGACATAATATATAAGCATGTTATAATTGTATGGGGGGAGGGGATGGGAGTCAAATTATACTTATGATCCTATTGTTCTTTTTTTAAAAAATTGTCCCAAATATCCACATGCATTACTTTGTAGTTAAGGGGCAGAAAAAAGCATTGTTTACAGAGTAAGATTAAAGTCAACCCCAGGTCACCCACTAATGACATGGAAGAGAGGCTGGGTTTTGGTCTCCTGCTCTATTATCTCTTTACATCCCTCAATTGTATCATTCATTTATTTATCCTTTCCTTTACTCACCCATTTTCTGTCATTTCCTTTAATGTCTGTGGCTAATTCAGTTACTGTTTGCTGAATATTCATGTGCTCTTCTCCATCTCCCTGATTCTCTCAGAGTGGGATGGAGGAATACGACTATGAACAGAAACAACATGTCATGTCCAGGGTGAGGCAGTTAAAACCCAGAGTGCCTTCTCCCTCTCTCTCACCCAGCAACCTTGGAAGCCATGTGTGGAGAGAACAGAATCATGAAATGGCAGGAACCTGGATTCCTGAGTCTCTCAGAGGAGGTGAGTCCCTGCCAAATGGCGCCGGACTTGGTGTGAATGAGAAACAAACTTTCACTGTGGTGAGCCCCTGACATTTGGGGGCTCGTTTGTTAATATAGCCTAGTCGAGCCTAACCTGACTAATTTGATTAGTCTATCTCCACAGCCTTCAGAACATGAAGTATATTTTTGTAAAAATGTGGTAAAGCTAGTATCTTGAGAAGATATAAAATTCTTCCTCAATCTTTTCCTTCTTACTACATTTCTTTTGCTCCTTTTCTATTTAAATTGGTTTGCGGTTGTTGTTCCCACCCAGTCAGTCAACCAAGAGGCACATGTGAATTTACTTGTGCAGAATACGTGTTAGCCTACTAGTATGCACCCTACCCCGAAGAACTAGCTCCAGGTAAACACATAACAAAGATATTTTAGGTCAAATTGCTCTGCCTACATGAATCTAGGGTCCTTGTATGCTGTGGAATATCATTTCCTCAGCCCCACTCAACTGAGAAGTCTCGTGGGCAAAGACTCCAGAATGCAGATTCAGCCCCAGGAAATACTTACCGCAAGGAGGAATGTCCACATATGACAGATCAGAGACAGGAAGTGACACAATTTTACACTCATGCCCATTCCCTGTCTGCTCCTGACTCATCCTGTTCCATACACCTGCATTGCACTAAAATTCCCTTAAGGTAATGGAAATGCCGTAAGACTCTGTATTAGTATTTATATTCCAATGCTGCATAATTTCTCTGTAGTTTATTTATCCACATTTTTGATAGGTATGCATGTGTATAGGTATGTATATATGTAAATACTTTTTATGAAAAAAATTGTCGTTGAAGTTAAATCACTTCATCGGCCTTGCTAAATAGTTTGCTGCAATGTTACAGGATTTTCTCAGATAACATCTATCACACCTTGTAACGGTAACATCAGGACTTAACTTCTGAGTTTAAATAAATGCTTTATTTGCTTTTAAGCAGCCATAATACATCATATCACACAATTAATTGCTTATCACTGTTTAATTAAGGAGTCATCTTCCCCATTTCACCTGATCCTGCTCAGTTTCCAGCATGATCTGCTGCTTAAAGCTCAAGGGGAGAGGAATTCGTGGCCATAAATGTATGACAAACCATTCATGAGCCACTCCTTGAAGATATTTTTCTCCAATCAAAAGTTATTTGGGGGGGCACCTGGGTGGCTCAGTCGTTAAGTGTCTGCCTTCGGCTCAGGTCATGATCCCAGGGTCCTGGGATCGGGCCCCACGTCGGGCTCCCTGCTCGGTGGGGAGCCTGCTTCTCCCTCTCCTCTCCACTCTTGTTCTCTCTTGCTATCTCTGTCTCTCTCCCTCAAATAAATAAATAAAATCTAAAAAAAAAAAAAAAAAGTTATTTAGGGGCGCCTGGGTGGCTCAGTTGGTTAAGCATCTGACTCTTGCTTTCAGCTCAGGTCATGATCTCAGGGTCATGAGATCAAGCCCCAGAGTGGGGCCCTGCACTGGGTGTGGAGCCTGCTTAAGATTCTGTCTCTCCCTCTCCCTCTGCCCCTCCACCCCACCCCATCCCTTTCCCCACTCACCTGCACATCCTCTTTCTAAAAGAAAAAAAAAGCTATTTAAATGAAGGGAAAACTCTCTGACAAACTCTTCCCTCATATACTTAACTTGTGTTATACAGCTTTCTCATTTTGTTCATTTTGGCCATTAAGTTTCCTTTTAAAGTGCATTAGTTTCTATAGAAACAAGAATGTCACTAATTTGGGAAAAGCTTAGAGATGTCCAGACAAAATGTAGTATACAGTAAATTACTGAAATGTTTTGAAATGTGTCTCCTGGTTTGGTTTGGGAAATCAAAGGATTTCTAGAAGATCACTGTGGTTACCATATCTCTGATATAAATTTATCTGAGAGATTATACACTCACATTTGGGCCTATCCCTAACTATTTTATATAATCCTGATAAAATATTTCCTGAGAACTAAAACCCTTCCTTAAATTTGTTACATCACTTGATTATTTTGGAAAAAATACCAGCTGAATTAAAAGGAATCGTTTACTCCTACAGCAAAATGCAACTGTTGGTATTCTGGCCTCACCTGTGTTTGTTTTATTAGCCTCAAAACATTTTTTTTAAAAGATTCACTGAGGGGTGCCCAGGTGGCTCAGTCAGTTAAACATATGACTCTTGATTTCAGCTCAGGTCTTGCTCTCAGGGTTGTGAGCTCAAGCCCCGTGTTGGGCTCCATGCTGGGTGTGGAGCCTACTTAAAATAAATAAATAAAATAAAAATAAAGATTCACTGAGATTTGCTCTAAGGATCTTCAAATCAGGGCCTGTCAGAGATGAGAAAGACAAGAATATAGATGAGAGAATACAGACATTTCTTGAGCAACTGTGTCTCTCCATGGTTTTTGACCAAATGAAACCGACACCTCCATCCAATCTTTAGTGGACTGAGAGCTTCCCAAAGCTTAGACACAGGATGTCTCCGGCTCTGAAGTAAAACTCCCTTAGCCAACCTGAAGCACAAAACCCTGTACTCTTCGAAATGATTATTTTTGTGCAATCTGTCTTTTTTGCTGATTGCTAATGAAGGTTATAATTTATTCATTCATTTGTCAAATGTTTACCAAGTGCTTACTATATATCAGGGGCGGTTCTAGGTGTTGGGAATAGAGCAGCAAATAAATGAGATCAAAATCCCCAACCCCACAGAGCTTACATACAATAGTGCATAGATATACCCGAGTAAAATAAGTAAAAGAAAATATTTGATATGTTAGGTGGTGATAATTGCTACTGATGAAAATAAAGAAGGGAAGGTGTTATAGAGTGTTGAAGGGGAGGGTTTTGAAGGGGAAGGTGGAATTTCAGATAGGATGGTCAGGGTCTTTATCTCCATTATGTAACATCCTCTGGGTTAAAAGGTTATTTAGGGTTTGTACCCAGAACCACCTCTATAGACATATTCATACAGACATATCTACTCCAGATAAATTGATGACTTTCTCTAGCTTTGATTTCCTAATTTTTCTAGTTCTGATTATTTTTGAAATATAGATATAACAAAGATATTTTCAGTCTTCATTGAAATTTCAATGTGGGATTGCTGTGCAATCACTCATTTTACAAATATTTATTAAATACCTACTATGTGGCAGGTATCATTACAGTATATTGGTGAGGATACTTTCAGTAGCATTTAAAAATAAACACTACTTAAAGTAGCTTCAAAATAAAGGAAATGCTTTGGTTCATGTAGTTGAAAAGTACAGAGATGGCATTAGTTTTTGGCTCAGCCTAACCCAGCGGCTCCTCAATATCACACAAGGAGCCTACTTTCCTGCCATCTCTTTTTCTGTTCTGCTTTCTGTGGTTTCTACATCATTCCCTACTTGTCCCAAGATGGTTGCCAGCAGCTCCCACAGAGTTTCTTTGCCCCATAATTCCCAGCAAAATCCTGAGATGCATTGTGATTGGACCAGCTTGGGTCACATGCAACCTTTTAAGCCAATACTGTGACCAGAGGAGGACAGCTATTGGCTTAGCCCAGGTCATATGAGTCACCCCTCCAACCATGGTTATAGTCAGTTTCTCTGGAACTACCTGATTAAAAATGGAAAATGAGTCCTATTGAGAAGGATGACTTTGGGAATAAATGCCAAGTATATGTCTGAATTCAGGATTTAAAGATGGATGAAATTGGCATAGTCCCTGCCACCAAATAATTTTCCAATTTATGTTCATGTTGCTCTTTTCATTATTCTCATTCACTTTTGAACCTGAGAGAAATGTAATTTGAGATGGGAAATAAATATTTAATAAGCACATAAATAAGAATATATGTGTGTGGTGTGTCTTCTTGTCTAGGATCTAGGGTCTGTATGCAGTTAGCTCCATGTGACCTGGTTGCCTATAGCCTATTATGTGCAGAAGTCAGAAAGCTGTGGGCCATCATCAAGGAAATGCAAATCCGAACCACACTGAGACATCACCTCACACATCTTAGAATGGCTAGTATCAAAAAGATAAGAAATAACAAGTGTTGGCAAGAATGTGGAGACAAAGGAACTTTTGTGCACTGTTGGAGGGAATGTAAATTGGTGCAGCCACTATGGAAAACAGTATGGAGGATTCCTCAAAAAATTAAAAAATAGAACTACTCTATGATCCAGCAATTCCACTTCTGGGTATTTCCCTGAAACAAACAAACAAACAAAATACTAATTTGAAAAGATAATGTGCACACCATGTACACTGCAGCATTATTTATGATAGCCAAGATACACACACACACACACACACACACACACACACACACACTGGTATGTCATTTGGTCATTTAAAAAAAGGCAATCTTGCCATTTGCGACAACATAAATGGACCTTGAGGGCATTGTGCTAAGCGAAATAAATGAGACAGAGAAAGTCAAATGCCACATGACCTCACTTATATGTGGGATCTAAAATGAAAACAAAACAAAACAGAAACAAGGTCAAAGATATAGAGAACAGATTGGTGGCTACCAGAAGGGGTGGGCATGGTGAGAGAAATGGGTAAAGGAAGTCAAAATGTCCAAACTTCTAGTTATAAAATAAATAAGTACACAGCAAGGGGACTGTAGATAATAATACTGTATTGCATATTTGAAGTTGCTAGGAGAGTAGATCTTAAAAGTTCTTATCACAAGAAAAAATTTTTTAACTATGTATGATGATGGATGTTACCTAGATTTATTGTGATCATTTCACCATGTATACAAATATCAAATCATTATTTTGTACACCTGAAACTAATACCATGTTATATGTGCTATATGTCAATAAGAAAATAAAATAAAATAGATTAAAAAAAAAAAAAGCAAGCAGGCAAGCAAGCAATGGATCCTTAAGATAGCACTTCTTCCCACCTTGGACTAAAGCAGGAAAACCTTCCCTGGCTAGGAACATTCAACTGGGAGCTGACTCTAGAAACTTCATAAGAGATTCTAATGGAGTTTCTTTAACACTTTTTTAGAAGTGGGGCTGGCCCACACACCACATCAGACCAGGAATGACAGAATTCTGTTTCGTACAGCCTTAAGTCAGCTGCATCGGTCAGCTGCAGAGGAAGTCTGATTGCCGGGGGTCGTAGCCAAAGGGAACTAGGAAAATTCAGGAGGGTGATGGAACTGGGGAGCCATGGCAGGCCAGAAACAAGCCAACAACTATGTGCCATCACTCGTGGCAGAAGAGACAATGCAACTGCAGGGAATGGCTGAGAATAGCGAAATCGGGGACATGAGAGAGAATCCTATGGAGAATCCCAGGACAGCATGGGTAGCCGTGTTATGACATGTCCCCAGTGGCAAATGCAATGACACCGCCCTCAGTGGCCTCACAGCAAGTGTGGAGTAACTTAGATTCGTCCAACTATTAGTTTTATTGTTATTTAGGGAATGGACCTCAAAACCCACAATTGGTTGCTCAACCTAAAAAAACCATTTTACCTCCTGCTACTCCATAAATAATCACTACCCGTGTGAAACTAAACAGGAAATGAAAACGCTTGGTTCATCCCTGGAGAGATGCCACAGACGTGCATTGTGAGAGCTGCCGTTACAACATGGCTCATTGACTCGGGGCCAGGTGCCCTGGTTGGTTACCATGCCCTCGGGGACAGCAATAAGGTACAATACCTGACTGTGATCTGACTTTTCGCACTTAACAAGCTGAATAGAATTTGTGTGGGCGGTAAACTATTGTTTCTGAACCACTTGCAGCATCCTATCTGATGTCTGCTTTAGTTTGGTATCATGTTTGCAAAGCTGAACATTGTTTTAGTCTGGATTTGGTGGGAATCTGTTGCCACTAAATCATGGGCCAGTTTTTCCTCCTACAGGTACATTCTTTGACTTTGATACATCGGTGAATATATTTGTCTCATGTGAAACCCTATTTAGATTTGATCATTTCTTCTTCCCTCCTAGCTCCCTTTCAAGGAATAACAGCAGTTCCTGGGAACTGAGTGTGCTCTCTGTGCCAGATCCTGTCCTAAGCTCTTTGTGTGGACAATCTTGTTTCATTCTTACTAAAGCTCTAATAACCACATGCGATAATCTTAATTTTTCCAATGAGGGAATGAAGTTCGAGAGTTTAAGTGACTTGCCCAGTGTCACTTCACTAAGAAGTAATTACTCTGAGGTCTTTGTAACTTAAAATCTGCAAAACTGGGAGTATGGTGTACTTTCTACAAGGCTGCCAAGCATAGAATCACTGTTTCTTTCGTGTACTCCTAAGACATGGAGTTTAATGAGGTGAGTGGAAGCTGTGTTGACTCACCCCGACCTGCTATTCTACCGACTCTTGGTGCCATCAATACCCCAGATTGTCCCATCTGAACTGTGGGCCCAGACATGCAGTGGGTGAGGAGAGAGTCTCACATAGGAGAACGAGCCAGCCGTGTTGTTCGCTAGATGCCCTCTTGGTGCCTACTCTGTTTGGAATCAGTCAGTATAATACTCGGCCAGTGACTCTGACCTAGAACGTTGAGTGTCCTTGCTAATTCAGCTCCTGGCAGAATATTTTAACTGCCCACCCGAGGAATTTCTGGCTCCTAGAAATCATTTAGGATGTCTAGAAAGTGTGAGCTCCTCAATGGATAATACCATGTGTTGCAGTAAACACCTTCATATGCGAAGTATTAAAATTCATGAACTCAGCTCAAGCTGAGTTACATATTCATTACATATTCAAGCGTATTAGCTGTTGAAGCCAGGCTCACCCTTACCTCTGCCTTTTTTTATTGTCCAAGCTTATTTAATGTAATGTTTATAATGATAAATAATCACCAATATGACTACACATTTCCAGATTTTATGCATCCAACCAAAAACAATGAGGTAAATAATTGTGTGGAGTCATAATATGTAGTTGAGTGAAAAATGTTAATACAGAACAGTAGGTAAAGTCAGTTCCCATTTCGAAAAATGTGTTTATATACATATATGAATAAGAAAAAAATAACTGGAAGTATTTGTAATACTTACTACTATGTGTCTCTACACAGATTTCCCAAAATATTGTGCTCATGTTGCTTCCTTTTAAGCATCACATTTACAACTTGGAACAAAAACAGGTCTCTAGGTTTATAATTTAGGACTGCTAGTTCTCCAGCTTCTGGATGTTAGCTTTAAAATCTGTAGTTTGTTGAATTTGAGTTCTGCTCGCTCTCTCTCTCTCTCTCTTTTTTTTTTTTTTTTTTGGTGTCATCAGTGTTTTCAAACTTCCTGTAATTCTGAGACGGTCTTTCAATTCTGAAGAGAAGAAAAAAAGAAACCCAAAAGAATAAGCCGGGAGATTCTCTCAGGGTGCTGGAACTACTCTTAAACAGACAGATGTACAAAAAGATGGGCAAGGGGTTCAGCTTCAGGCCACATGGCTGATTGGGAGCTCCAAGGTACTTTCCTGCTCCAGACCACTCCACTGCAGAACTATGGCGGCCTGGAGTGACTCAGCAGTGGGGCAGGGTTGGGGCGGAGTGAAGGAGGCAGTGCGGAGGGACTGGGGGCAGGGATGGGTGTAGGCTGTGTTCTGGATGTAGGAGTGTATGTAGTCTTCAGTGTCAGATCACGTACACACAGGATAAAGTGATTTAGATTTCTTCAGACTGGATACCAGACCAACAAGTATTAAAGTCCCAAAAAGATTTCTTGTGAAGAGTTTCAGCATTGTATATAACAGCTCGGTCTTTTTGGAGAAACTAGAAAATCACTGGAGTCTCTTGGAAATACTATATATGAAATAAATATACTATAATTTACTTTTTAATGTCATGTTATCATATTATTACTCTGTTCAGCAAATATTTCTTGAGTACATACCGCATGCCAGGCTCTGTGCAAAGCAGTGAACAAAACAGACAAGGCACATGTCCTTGTGGGACTTACAGTCTAAATGTGTTCTGGTCAACAAAGGAAGGAGTACTAGACATGTATAGCTACTGATCACTTAAAATGTTGCTAGTCCAAATTGAAATGTGCTATAAGCATAAAATGCATACTGGATTTCAAATACTTGGTATAAAAAAAGTTAAAATCTCAATTTTTTTTTTTTAAAGATTTTATTTATTTATTCATGAGAGACAGAGAGAGAGAGGCAGAGGGAGAAGCAGGCTCCCAAGGAGCAGGGAGCCCGATGTGGGACTCGATCCCAGGACCCTGGGATCATGACCTGAGCCGAAGGCAGACGCTTAACCATCTGCGCCACCCAGGTGCCCTAAAATCTCAATTTTTTATATCAATTACATGTTGAAATGATAACAGTTTGAATATATTAAGGAAATATATTAGGGAAATAAAATATATTAAAATTAACTTCACCTGTCTCTCTTCACTACTTTAAGGTGGCTACTAGAAAATTTTAAATTATATATTCAGCTTACATTAAATTTTCATTGGACAGTGCTGGAATGGGTTCTCAAACCTCCCTTCACTCATAATTATATAAGAAGCTTAGAAATATAGATTTCTAGGCCCCCTCCCCCCACCCCACCCCCCAGATTCTTATTCCCTTAGCCTGTGCACAGGCTCTGGTGCTGGCATTTCTTTTTAAAACTCCCAAGTGAGACAAGGGGCCGATGTTCCAGGAGCGGTAAGAGTCACAGGGCCCACTAAGGTAAGGCTATGCCCTAACCATCTGTGAGCCAGCCTCTAGTCATTTTCTGAGGGTCCTCTTAGCTTTTAAAATATGTCCCCCAGTTGATACACCTCTCTTCCAGAGGTGGAGCTTAATTCCCCTCCTCTTCTGTGTGAAGACTTATGACTGACGGCTAACAAATCAAATGTGGCAGGAGGAACCACATGTGGCTTCCAAACTGGGTCATAAAAGGCACTGTGGCTTCCCCTCTTTCTCTCTCTCTTCCATGATACCCCAGGAGAGGCCAGCTGCCATGTTGTGAGGGCACCCAAGCAGCCCTACAGACTCGGACACAGAGTAAGGAACTCAGGCCTTCTGCCAACGGCCAGTAGGAACTTCCCGGCCGTGTGAGTGAACCACGCTGTAAGGAGATCATTCCACCCCAGTCAAACCGCAGATGACTCAGCCCTGACCGACATCTTGACTGCAAGCTCCTGAGAAACTCGGAGCCAGAACTCCCCTGCTAAGTGCCTCCCGGAGTTTTGCCCCACAAACACTAGATGAGATACTTCATGTTTCTTCACTCCGCTAAGTTATAGGGAGTGCAGTGTCCACGTGATGTGGGACTGGGCCTCCCTGCTCCTCATCCTGGCCTCCCCAAGGCCGCCTGCCCACGGTGAGCTGCCCGAGCAGCTCGGAATGGATAGTGAGAGGCTGTAAAGCTCTCCCTCCCAAGGTGAGGGCCCGGTGACCACAGCCACCTACGCTGTGACGATGATGCATGCACTCGGTGGGCATCGGGAGGGGAGACTCAGTGCTGGCCTCAGAGCTCACACAGCCCAGCCCCCTGGGAGCTGCACCCCACGCTGCAGCTCTGATGCCTTGCTGGGGGGGCTACACAGCACAGCATCTGGTGGAAAGGCACCAGGACAATTTCACGTGTCCTCTGACCTTTGTTACGGGCATATGAAATTTGCCCCCGTCCTCCTCCCCAACCTGATTTCACTCTCCTCAGCCTCCATCCTAAAACAAAGTTCACCTTCAAAAACAGGGCTGCTGAGAAGCACACACACATCTGTGCACCTTTTGACTCCTGAACGCAGTCTCCTCCCCTAGACATTTCTCACTTCCCACCAATGTCCTCAGACCCACAGCTGCACTTGCCTATGATTATGATTTTATCCTTACTTCTGGTATTATTATACAGCCCCATTCCCCTCTGCCTCCCCAAAGACAGTCCTGCCACCCAGCTCTCCTACATTCCCTGGCGCATAGAGTCCTCAGGAGGAAATCCTACAGTGCACACTTCTACACTGGGGAAGCAGTAAGGAAAGCATTATGGCAGTCTTGGTCAATTATAGAAACAACTGTTGCAGATTCATGGTCTTGGTCAAGAAATTCTGCTCCAGTTGTTTTGGCAATAATAACCGTAGAGTAATAATACTTAACTTCCTTTTTTGACACCATTATTTTAAGTTCAATTCCTTCAACGTGAAGTTCTTGAAGATTTATACGGTAAGAATTTAGTTTCAACTCACTGGATCCCCCAAGTTGTTCTAAAATGAACGCCTAAGGATCAACATCAATCAAATGCTTCATGCTTTTTTTTCCAGTGCAAAAGGGGAAACAAGGATTACCTTATTCTTAAAGGGTCTTTTCTCCATATTTTTGCCTGGCTTGAAATCAGACTCGTGTTCTAAAAAGGAGCGATTAAGTACAGACTTCTGTTTTAACAGGATGTGTTTAAGTCAGCCAGGAGCATTCTCCCTGCATTGAGTCAAAAAGTCTTAATCAGAAAGAAAAACTGATTTATTGTCTTGACACACGTGACCCTGATTGCTATGAGGCGCTATCCATGTAAGTGTATGATATTTCAGCTTTGCATAAATAACCTCTCCATTTGTTCTGACTATGAATACTCAGGTTTGAACACAAGGGCATCTGACTGGAGGTTGCTTGTGTCGGAGTCTTCCACTTTGCTGTCAAAGGCGAATTCACATTTCTTTCCCCAACCACACCCCTTTTTAATGCTCCACCCTGCACCTCTCCAGTACTCTCTTCCCCCCCCAAAGAGATAATCCATGTATTTCAAAAGATTCCTCTTTAGTGAGATGATAACTGGAAGCCCACCAACTTGCCTTTTGGGCTACTAGGCTTCACTCCTTTTAACGACAAAGGAGAAGTCCACTAATGATGTTTACCCATCTCAGCCTGTGTTTGACTAATGTTTGAAAGGGGTTTTGTTATCATAAGACATTCCTGAACAATCACTCTCGCGGAACATCAAGCACACGGAAGGAGAGGTGAGGGTCAGGATGGGGGAGGAGGATCAGAAAGAAAGGCTTCCTGGTTCAATCCTCCCCGCTTGCTCAGCACCATCTAGTGGGGGATTCCAATGTGACTTTAGGAATGAGAAAGCTCAGTGTGGTCCGAGGAAGAAGAGGATCTCTTAGCTCTCTCAGACCACATGCAGTCACCCCACTGTTCATCTTGCGTGGGTTATACACATTTTGAATTATACACAGCACACATTTAATCTTGCTGTTTAATCTTATATTGTCTCCAACCTGAGATGTGGGACTCCTTAGCTCTCTCTTAATGTGTGGGCAAGGAATACAAATAATATTAATACAATCACAGCAAGCAGTGCCTGGGAAAAGATCAGACAGCATGCCAAAGTTAGATAAAATAGAATGCTCTTCTCATGTGGCTCCTTATTATAGTTGTATTATCTTTAAAATTACATTGTTATAACATAAACTGGTATGTATGTATAAATAAATTGTCTAGATAATTGAAATTTTAACCACCATAATGTTTAATATTATTACTTTCAGAGGATTATGGAAGAAAACCTCACATGAATCTCATTTACTATACAAAATCCTCGGGAGCAACACAAAACGGCCCCTATTACTGTTAAGTTCTTGTGTCCTCTTTCCACCGTTTTTCCTCCTTCTCACCTTCATCTACTGTAATTCTACCTTCTCGTAGCACCCTGCTGCACCGCATTTCTTAATTGTTGACTTCTTTTAAACTTAATGGTAGGCAAACATAAAACTAAATTTTGTAGAAACATGTCTAAATTCAGAGAGAGACCCTCTATAACTCACCTATGGGTAAAATGTACCTGTCCGTGACAACACTTTTGACTTTCCTTTTCTGCCTAAATATCCTGAGCTGTCAGAGGTCTTCCAGAAAACGAAAGTGGCTGAATAAGTCAACTTCAAACAAGTTAAGTGCGGTAGATTTTTGACACACTGTTGGTTAAAAGACATTCACCAAAATATGTGTTCACATAAAAAATAGAGAAAAGGTCCAATTCAGTTGGTACAACAATCTAAGGAAATACATATTGGATACTCCCTACAGTCTTGTCCTGCAAATTCCTTTCATGACTAATTTTTGGTCTGTGTCCTTTTTGAAATCAAGTGGGTGTAAATGAGAGCTAACTGGACATTCTTTACTTTCTACTCAGCCTCAGACTCCCTTGATAGGACAGAGTGGCAGGTGATCCAAGCTGACAAGATAGTTACTTATCCGTGATATTCTAATCCAGTTCTAGGATGACAAATGGCTCCCTAGAAAGCAATAATAGTTGTACGGCATCTCTACTTACAGGTTAGAACCTTGGTTAAAACATGATGTCAGGAGACTAAGATTCTGAATGGGATTCCCCTCTCTGGGGCAGATCCCCTTCTGTGAAGTCTAAGGTTTACACCACTTGGCAAGTTCTCTTTAAGAAACAGAACACATTACAATTAGGTAAGAAAGAAAATATTTAAGAATAACTCCAAAGAGGTCATGAATGCTATACACATCACAAAATCCAGATTAATAGAGTGTTTTTTATTAGCTACCTGACACTTCTCCAGTATTTTTTCTACTCCTTTATAGCTGCATACTCTTTGATTGCCTCTATGAATGACAGTTTTGTTGTATAATTTTCCATAATAACAATGAAATATAACTCAGTCCTTCCTGTAGCATTGGAGCTTTTGGCTTGGTGAAAAATTAGATCAAGGAGAATAAAAATGCCCTCTATGAAATGAAACATGGAATCTCTCCCTGTGGACAAGCTTTGCCATCTGAATGAACAAACCAAGAGAACATTGGTTAATGTGGGAGGATCCAATTGGGGCTATTTTGGAAATGGTTTTGGTATCTTCGATGAAAGGAGGCAGCACAGCCAAGTGTTTAGGAGCTTGGTTTACTTATAACTATGTGACTTTGGCAAGTAACAATCTCTCTCCATGATTCACTAATACCTAACTCATAAAGTTGCTCAGGGGATTAACTGAGAAAGGTAATATGACACACTTAGTACAGTGCTTGTTTTGTTGTTGGTTAGCTTTGCTCCTGAATTGTTTTGCCTTAAATATTAACAAAAAAACAAAAATAAAAAATGCCCCAAGTGATGCTGATCCACAGTCAACATTGAAAACTACCAGACCACACTTGTACCAAGAATTCAGTTACTTTGATGGGAGATGCCTTGGAGGTGAGGTGAGGAAGAAAACAGTGAAATAATTCCTTATACAGTGAAGAAGAAATGCATTCATTTAAAAGCAGCTTTGCTGTCACAAAAATGCTGGTTTGAAAGACTTGTTTAGTCATGCTTCCAAATCTAAAAAAAAAAGATTATAAAAAAAGTGCTTTAGAGCAACAATATTCAAATCAAGTCAAATGTAACTGGAATTTACCAAATTTCTAGTGCTCCAAAACCAAAGTTTTTCACTATAAAATGTATTTTTTTAGAAGATTTTATTTATTTATTTGACGGAGAGAGAGAGCACAAGCAGGGGGAACTGCAGACAGAGGGAGAAGCAGGCTCCCCGCTGAGCAAGGAGCCCAATGTGGGGCTTGATCCCAGGACCCTGGCATCATGACCTGAGCCAAAGGCAGAGGCTTAACCGACTGAGCCCCCCAGGCGCCCTTATAAAATGTATTTTTAAGGGGCCTTGAATGTGATGCAGTATCCAGTGCTTTGTTTTCTCTGGAGAACGGCTTGAGTTTCAGACAGATCTGTGTTTGGGTCTGAGTTTTGCCACTCACTCTCCATGTGACTTTGGGAAAATTATTAACCTCTCTAAGATGGTTTACTTTTGAAAAAAAATTAATTTATTTATTTGAGAGAGTGCATGCATGGGGGGAGGGGCAGAGGGAGAGAATCTTCAGGCACACTCCGAATGAGCAGAGAGACTGATGCGGGGCTTGATCTCACAACCCATGAGATCATGACCATGAGAGCATGACCTGAGCCGAAACCAAGTGTTGGATGCTTAACTGACTGAGCCACCCAGGTGCCTCAAGGTGGTTTACTTTTTGGTAAAATAAGAACATTATTTGGGTCTACCACATATCTTTGCTGCTAACCTTGAATGAGAGTGAATGTCATTCTTGTAACGCAGTTCTGACACATTTTGAGCACTTAATAAAAGTTAGCTATTATTATCTTATCATTTTTATTATTTTTATTTGGTTGGGAGTGTAAAGTTTTTATTTTGGTTTGTATGGAACCAGAAAAGACCTTGAAAGCAATCTTGAAAAAGAAAGACATAGCTGGAGGTATCAAAATCCCAGATTTCAAGTTTATTACAAAGTTGTAGGAATCAAAACAGTATGGTCCTGGCACAAAAATGGACACATAGATCAATGGAACAGAATAGACAGCCCAGAAATATACCCACAATTACATGGTCAATTAATCTTCAACAAAAGAAGCAAGAATAGGAGAATATGCATGGAAAAAAGTCTCTTCAACAAATGGTGTTGGGAAAACTGGACAGTTACATGCAAAAGAATGAAACTGGACTACTTTCTTACATGATTCACAAAAATAAACTCCAAATGGACTAAGGACCTAAATGTGAGACCAGAAACCATAAAAATCCTAGAAGAGAGCACAGGTAGTAATTTCTCTGATATCAGCCAAAACAACATATTTCTAGATAGGTCTCCTGAAGCAAGGGAAGCAAAAGCAAAAATAAACTATTGGAATTACATCAAAATAAAAAGCTTCTGCACGGGGCGCCTGGGTGGCTCAGTCGTTAAGCGTCTGCCTTCGGCTCAGGTCATGATCCCAGGGTCCTGGGATCGAGCCCCGCATCGGGCTCCCTGCTCCACGGGAAGCCTGCTTCTCCCTCCCCCACTCCCCCTGCTTGTGTTCCCTCTCTCGCTGTGTCTCTCTCTGTCAAATAAATAAATAAAATCTTTAAAAAAAAAAAAAAAAGCTTCTGCACAGCAAAGTAAACAACCAACGAAACTAAAAGGCAACCTATTGAATGGAAGAAGATATTTGCAAATGACATGTCCAATAAACAGTTAGTATCCAAAAATATATAAAGAATTGATACAATGCCAAAAAATCCCCAAATAATCCAATTAAAAAATGGGCAGAAGAGGGATGCCTGCGTGGTTCAGTCAGTTAAGTGTCCAACTCTTGATTTCAGCTCAGGTCATGATCTCATGGGTGGTGAGATCCAGCCCTGCCTCAGCTCGGCACTCAGCAGAGAGTCTGCTGGAGATTCTCTCTCTCTCTCTCTCCCTCCCCCTCTGCCCCCCCCCCGCCATGTGCATGCACATGCACTCTCTCTCTCTCAAATCAATAAATAAATCTTTTTAAAAAATGGGTGGAAGAATGAACAGACATTTCTCCAAAGACAATATGCAGATGGCCAACAGACTGGTGAAAAGATACTCAACATCATTCATCATCAGGGAAATGCAAATCAAAAGCACAATGAGATATCACCTCACGTCTGTCAGAATGGCTAAAATCCAAAACACAAGAAACAAGTGGTGGGAGGATGTGGAGAAAAGGGGACCCTTGTGCACTGTTGGTGGGAATGCACACTGGTGCAGCCACTGTAGAAGACAGTGTGGGGGGTTCCTCAAAAAATTAAAAATAGAACTACCTTAGGGGCGCCTGGGTGGCTCAGTCGGTTAAGCGACTGCCTTCAGCTCAGGTCATGATCCTGGAGTCCCGGGATCGAGTCCCGCATCGGGCTCCCTGCTCGGCGGGGAGTCTGCTTCTCCCTCTGACCCTCCTCCCTCTCATGCTCTCTCTCTCTATCTCATTCTCTCTCAAATAAATAAATAAAATCTTAAAAAAAAAAAGTGGTGGGGCGCCTGGGTGGCTCAGTTGGTTAGGCGACTGCCTTCGGCTCAGGTCATGATCCTGGAGTCCCGGGATCGAGTCCCGCATCGGGCTCCCTGCTCGGCGGGGAGTCTGCTTCTCCCTCTGACCCTCCTCCCTCTCATGCTCTCTGTCTCTCATTCTCTCTCTCTCAAATAAATAAATAAAATCTTTAAAAAAAAAAATAGAACTACCTTATGATCTAGTAATCACACTCCTGGTATTTAACCAAAGAATACAAAAACACTAATTCCAAGTGCACCCCTATATTTATTGCAGCATTATTTACAATTACTTACAAGCCAAATTATGGAAGCAGTCCAAGAGAATGGATAAAGAAGATGTGGTATATACATACAATGGAATATTATTCAGCCAAAAAAAGAAATGAAATCTTGCCATTTGCAACAACGTGGATGGAGCTAGAGAGTATAATGCTAAGTTGAAATAAGTCAGTCAGAGGAAGACAAATACCATATGATTTCTTTTATATGTGAAATTTAAGAAACAACAACAATAACAACAAACGAGCAAAGAGGAAAAAAGGGACAAACCAAAAAACAAACTCTTAACTAGAAAGAACACACTGATGGTTACCAGAGGGGAGGTGGATGGTGGAATGGGGGAAATAGGTGATGGGGATTAAGAGTACATTTATCATGATGAGCACTGGGTGTTGTATGGAAGTGTTGAATCACTATATTGTACACCTGAAACTAATATAACACTGTATGTTAACTAGACCGGAATTAAAATTAAATTTTTTAAAGTTTTTATTTTGGCTTTTGTTTTTTGTTTATGATAGTTTTATTTCCTCTAAGAGCTATACTGGGTTCATATCTTATCTTGTTGGGCCTTCTCATTTATAACTCAAACCCTGAGGCACTGACAGAGATTTAAATACCCAGTGCGTTTAACAAAAAGTGAAGTGTATGGGCAGGAGTGTGTGTGTGTATGTGTGTGTATGTAAGTGTTCTGTTCCTTGCATTCAGCATACCTTTAAAATAAATTGTACTAAGGGCACCTGGGTGGCTCAGTTGGTTAAGCATCTGCCTTCAGCTCAGGTCATGACCCCAGCATCCTGGGATAGAGTCCCACTTTGGGGGCTCCTTACTCAGCGGGGAGTCTGCTTCTCCCTCTGTCCCTCCCCCTGCTCATGCTCTCTCTCTCTCTCTCAAATAAATAAATAAAATCTTAAAAAAATAAAAGAAATTGTATTTATATATGTAAGTGGCCAGAAAAATAACGGCCTAGAAATAAAAATTAACTTTTGGAGCATTTCTCAGAAGAGTCTACTTTGCAAGTGTCCATGTATTTCTATAACATTCCAAGATGCTCCTTATTAACTAGTACAAGCCACTTAGCTTCCTGGTGACTTGAGCTCCTCATATGTGAAATAGGAATAAGATATTTAGTAAGATTTACAGAATGTCATTCATTCAATATGTTTATTAGGTGTAACAGTGAATAAAACTGACATGATTCCAGCCCAGGCCTCACGGAGCTTACAGTCTAATAAGAATGACAGATACTGAATAGTGTCATGAGCAGTATAAAGAGTACTGGGCACAGTGGGAAGGTACAACATGCTCGTGTAGTCTAGTCTGAGGCAGTGGCATTTGGATTTGTAGGAGTTAAAAGTTTTTATGAAAAGAGGATTGGAGAACAGAGCAAGAATTGGTTACATGGAATCATTCATTCATTCATTCATTCATGTATTTATTTAACAAATAACCGACAAGAGGGATAAATCCCTGACTTCATAGAGCTTACTAACATATGCATCTCACCAGCTGCAATGCCTAGTACACAGTAGGAAGTCAAACTGAAGGCTCTTCCATAAGCCTCGTGTATCCATACCCGTTACCTCTGCTCTCATCAAGTTTTATCAGGGCTATTCCAGCAGCTGTTCCTATTTAGCCCACCTGCTACACAGCTATCAAAGTTATCATCCAAAACTACTTACCTTTTAATGCTCTAAGGGCCATCTCTGAATTTGGAGCATTTATTTTTTTTAAAGATTTATTTTTTTTATTTTAGAGAGCCAGCGAACAAGCATGAGGGGAGGGGTAAAGGGGAAGAATCTCAAGTAGACTCCCCGCTGAGCACGGAGCCCGACAGAGGCTCAATCCCAGGACCTGCCTGAGATCACGACCTGAGCCGAAACCAAGAGTCGGATGCTTAACCGACTGAGCCACACACGTGCCCCTGGTTGTGGAGCATTTAAATGGAGGAAATTTCATCCAACTGTTCCACGGAATTCTAAAAATGAGTTCTGTTTCCTTGTGGGTTGGTTACTGTTGGCCTCGATACACCCTGTATTTGGAACACCCACCATGAGAAGAATAGAAGTTTTCTGAGCTGTAAGTTTGAGTTGGCCTTAATAATAGTAAACTGCAATCTGTGTTTGCTCTGTCAGGGCTTAAAATACATCTCCAGCTTGAAATGTCTGGACCAAAGATCTGGTAATTGCTTATGGGGTCAGTAGGTTTCCACATGGGGTGCCAAAGCATTGTAACAGATAACCCAAGATCAGGCTGAGTCGGGAGGAAAACAATGAGGCAATAGAAGCAGGCTCGACAGGAGCTATAATTTGCTAAAGCAATATGGGTGCCAGATTCCCCCTCCAATCCCTACACCAGATTCAGCCTATCTCAGAACAGTCTTAGAGCCTAGAGACTGTTATTTAATGTGTAAATTTTTTACTTCCAGCATTCAGCTGCAGTTTTGATGCACAGAAAGTGGATTCTTTAAACAAGTTGCTTAAAAGTACATTTCAGTAGATTTACCAAAGAGGAATCACCTTCTGTGATGATTTTGTTTTTTATTTGGCTTTCCACAAATCACTATTGAGAGAAAAATTCCCTATGAAACTGCAGGGGTGTGTGTGTGCGTGTGTGCGTGTGTGTGTCTGTGTTTAAAAAGAGATCTCTAGCACAGACTTTGAAAATCATATTCATTTAAATATCTAATTTTAAGAATATAGACATTTTCCTTTTTCCTGTATTATTTCTATAGCTGAAAAGTTAGATTATTTGGGGGCAAAGAAAAGTGAGGCTGAAAAAAAAAATGTTTCTTCAAATCTCCAAATTCTTCATGGAACTTGACCTGTGATGGATCTTCAGCAAATACAACATTTAGAAATGGAACAGGCTTTCTTTTCTTCTGTCTCTGTTAGGATTCTCCTGGTTGCAGAAAATACAAATCAAACTGGTTTGAACAAGTAAGATTTATTTGCTCACATAAATGAAGGATCCGGATTGAGCCAGGATTCATATTTCTTTCCTCTGTTCCTTACTCCATTCTCAGGCCAAGTAATCAGGATAAGGCTTCCAATAGCTTCTGAGCCTGCTTTTGTTCCAGCTTCTAATTAGAAATAAAGAGCAAATGTCTTCCTCCCAGCATTCTTAGCATACTTCCTGTACTTTGTGCTAACTGAACCCACATGGGTCACATGACTGGTTAAATGAATCTCGGTAGTCAGGCAAATGCAATGCGGTGATTGGCTCGGGGCAGAGTCATGTGCTCCACTACTGGGACTGGAGGTAGAGCCGTGTGGGGAACAGGTGAGCAGAAAGTGAGGGAGGAGTAGATGCATACATTAAAGCCACAGTTGTTGCTGGAAGGAGGGGAAACTGATGCTGGGGAGACAACTAATAATTTGCTTTAGCTTAAATCCCACTTCTTATCAAGTTCCATCCACCCACCCTCCTCCAGTTCCCGGATCATTCTGAATCCAGAGATACCTTGGGGGGAGGGGGGGTAGAGGGAGGACCTACTTCTATTCCTTTCCTCCTTCCGAAAAACAATTTTTAGCTTTCCATTACCTATAGAGAACTTCTCAATCTGGGATACATCCCTCCAAAGATTGTGGCAGTATGCTAGAGACTAAAACATAGAATAAACTGATACCTTCCTTGCCCATCACTTTTACTGGAAGATTTAGAAAAAATACCCTAAATGTATATTATCAGATAAATTTATTATGGAGTAGGATTGAAAAAGCCACACGAATTCAGATAAACCACGAAACTTCAAGTAAATTTTCTGCCTTCAGTTGTGTGTTCAGTGCTTGGTCCCATGTTGCCCTGGTATGCATGTGAAACCCCAGATTCCTAGCGTGGCCCACTAGGGTATTGGCAATTACACACCATCTCTGTAGCCTCATCTCCCTAGTCTCTTCTCACACATATCTCCTGCACCCCTCAACTTTTCGCTATTCTCCAAATGTTTCTTTTATATGGCTTTACATGTTTACTCATATTATGCTCTTTGTCAAAGATGCGCTTTCCCGATCTACTTCTACACCAGGAAAACTTTTATTCATTCTTCAGTACCCAATTTAAATATTATTTCTGCACCAAAGCACAATATAATTAAATATTTCCTTTGTGAAATTTTTTTCTGGCTCTTTGGCCATGAGTCATCGAATATCTTATTTATGCCACTGTTACTACACATAGTACATTATATTGGAGTTAGGTTTGGGGGGCGCTGTGTCTGTCTCTTCCCATCAGACTCTGGTCTCTGTCATAACCCCATCATCTAACACACAGCTGGCAGTATATATTGATTGACTAACCTGAAAACTGATATTGCTCCTCATTCTTATTTGCACTTGCAATATCTAATATAAGACCAAAGGAAGTACTCAAACATATACTGAATGAATTAATACCAAATGTAAGACTCCTTTTTTTTTTTGTATTTTAAGTAGGCTCCACACCCAATATGGGGCTCGAACTCACAACCCTGAGATCAAGAATTGGGTGCTCTACCAACTGAGCCAGCCAGGCGCCCCAAGACTCCAATATTTAACACCAGAACCTGGAGGCATTTTAAGCTTTTTTCTTGAAATTAAGGGAATGGGTAAAGTTATCAATCAGAGAAAAATGAGTAGTAAATTACAATGGGTCAAGCCTTGGGCAATACCAGGAGCCAAGGGCAACCACTTATGGGGACCTTCTCTCAGAGCAACCCAAGTAATAGAATCAATTCCTAATGGAGAGAGAGGACCAAGCTTGAGGGCAGTGGTTCTGATTTAATGCAGATGCCTTTGGTTTCAAGCAACAGAAAAACTCAGTGTACCAATTTAAGCAAAAAAGGATGTTCAAGTACAATGTTAAATAGACTGCAAATATCTGGTATCTAGGTTACTTCCATCTTTCCTTTCTTCCAATCCCAGCATATCTGCTTTGTCCTTGGCTACCTCTCTTCCTGGTTATAAGATGACTTCCGGAGTTCCAGAGTTTTCTGTCATGCAGGCATGACAATGTCCAGTGGAAAAAGGGGACTATCTCCTTGGCTGGTGACTTATGATGAATGTCTGACTAAATCTGTAACAATCATATTCAAATATAACTTTTGTTGGTCGTGGATTTTATTTGGAGCAAAGCAAATTTTTTTCTTTTGTTTTGTTTTTTTTTCTGATTGCATTTTGTTTTCCTCTCTTCTTGATCCGAGCCATGCTTTCCTTTTTCTGAGCTCCTCATCATGTCTGTATGTCCACCACAATATCAATATCCATGATAGGATTCCCTAGTGCATTCCTTGTCCCTGCCATGTGTACATAGTTCTCATCATTTCCTTCTATAACATCCAGAATCACGTGGGAGCTCTGGGGAAGAAAATGCCTCCTCAAATGTGACCAGAAGAAACCATCTGTCTATAGAAAGCATTCTCCCACTATGAGAAAAGATTTCTTTACTTCTTGGGCTTATTCTACCTTCTCAGGGACATATGTGTATTAACTGAACGAGAAGGGATTATTTAAATTTCTTTATTTGTGATAAAGGGAGGGGGGGATGGTCATCAGGTTCATTTCCCATCACATTTTTAGCAGGGAAACTTGGTTTCCTCCCACATCAGGGAGAAATCTTGTGGGTCTACCATCATTTCATGTGACGTTAAGCAGCCATGTTGGTCAAAATTTGAAAGCAACTGCTCATGCACACCTGGGTACTCCTTCCCTGGGTCTCCAGGATACCACACTCTCTCGGATCTCTTCCTACTCTACTGGCCACTCCTACAAAGTACCCTTCGCTGATCGTCCTTCATGTTCCAAACTTTAAAATATCAGAGTGCCTGAGATTTCAGTCCTTGGGCCTCTTCTCTACTGTATCTACATAACATTCCCTCTCAGATTTTGTTCTCTGCCTGGCTTTAAATACCACCTCTAGGGACGCCTGGGTGGCTCAGTCGGTTAAGCGTCTGCCTTCGGCTCAGGTCATGATCCCAGAGTCCTGGGATCGAGTCCCGCATCGGGCTCCCTGCTCCGCGGGGAGCCTGCTTCTCCCTCTGCCTCTGCCTCTCTCTCTATCTCTCATGAATAAATAAATAAAATCTTTTAAAAAAAACAAAAAGATAAAAATAAATAAATAAATAAATACCACCTCTAAGTAGATGTTCCCAAATTTCTGTCTCCAGAGTGAGCCACTTTCTAAACTCCATATAGCTCCTCTTCGATGTCTAATAAACTACAATTTAACACGTCCAAAACTGAACTCTTGATTTTCCCCCCTAACCGTACCTTCCCCCACGATTTTCTCAATCTCAACAAACAATGAATTTACTTCTGCGGCTGTTTGAGGGAAAGCATTGGAATCATCTTGGATCTCCTCTATCAAGTTCTTTTGCCACTACCTTTAATATCTGTTCATAATCTGGCCACTTCCTACCACCTGCACCCTCACCTTAGGGCAAGTCACACCATCTCTTGCCTAGATTATCAGACTGTCCCCTGACTGGTCTCTCAGACTTTTGTCCTTAACTCCTATACTGTATTTGCCACGAAATAAACTGTCCCTTCTAAATGTAAAGCAGGTCATGTCATTTCTCTGTTCATCACCCTTGAAAATGCCCCATCTCACCTGTGAAAATAAACTCTAACATCCTTACCATTGTGCCATATGCCTAGAAGGCTCTGTGGCATTTGTCCCCCTACTACTATTCTCACTTACGCTGCTAGGCCCCTCCTGGTTTACCTTGCTTCAGTAAGATAAGGTTTGACTTATCTGATAGGTAGGAGGCACACGGCCTTAGGCCCACAGTGCTAGCAAGAGTCCACAAAGCCATTTGATTTCTTTTAAAAACAGAAGAAAAAAAACGGTCTAGGTTAAACGTAATATTTTCATATATAATATTAATTTATTTGTTTTTATGCAACAAAATCATAAAATAGAACTTTTAGTAATTTTTTTTATGAAAGAAGGGGCCCACGAAGCAAAAATGCCTAGGGCTCATTAAAATCCTAATGTATGTGAGGCCCCTGGGTGGTGCAGTTAAGCATCTGACTCCTGGTTTTGGCTCAGGTCCTGATCTCAGGGTCATGAGGTCAAGCCCCGCGATGGGCTCTGCACTCAGCATGGAGTCCGCTTAAGACTCTCTCTCCCTCTCCCTCCACCCCCACCTCTCTAAAATAAATAAATAAATCTTAAAAAAAAGAATAAAATCCAAATGTAGCCCTAGTCTAGGCTGAATTCTGGGTTGGGCTAGGGAAGTCTTTCTGTTTTACAAAGTGGGAAAGCTGAGGAATCATTCTCTCCTTTTTGGTTTTGCATCGCCCCCACTGGATCCTGTTTGTCATTGCTCAGTGACTGTGTTCCTTGTGCTCAACCCTTTCCCAAATGACTTCAGAACCCCACTCACACAAATAATGAGGACCTGCTGTCAAATAAATGGAATCCCACCTTTAGGTCTTAAGACATAGCCACCTACACCTTCCTTAAGGATCTCCACTTGCCTCCTGGGTGCAGTGAGAAAACAAGGGGAAATTACCCTCAAGGAACCGAAAAGGGAAGACCACGAGACTCAGAGTTCCATCTAACTGATGCCTAATTAGCTGCTTAAACAAACAAAACAAACAAACAAACAAACAAACAAAAAAGTCCTGGGACACCTGTGTGGCTCAGTCCGTTAAGCGGCTGCCTCGGGCTCAGGCCATGATCCCAAGGTCCTGGGATCGAGCCCCGCATCGGGCCCCCTGCTCGGCGGGGAGCCTGCTTCTCCCTCTCCCTCTGCTTGCCACTCCCCCTGCTTGTGCTCTCTCTATCTCTCTGTCAAATAAATAAAATATATTTTTTTAAAAAGTCCTTACTATCGCGTGTGCCCAAGTTCCTTTAAGAAAACAAGCCTTATATTTTCAACCTCAACGTTTATATGACATTTTTTGTTCTTTCCTTTTATAAAGATTTTCTATCTGCTTGTATCTCAATGAAGGTAAAAGTTCACCTTTAATTTTTTCCTCCAATAACTATGGTTTGTAAATATGGGTAAGTTATAGGGCATTGCTATCACAACCTGGAAATCACCTATAAATCTAACCAGACCAGTACCTTTACAAGAGATCAGAGAAATGGCTAAAACACCCTCTCTGGCATTAACTAAGAAGAAAAATTTTGGTAGGGAGTTCTAAGAACATTAATAAATTGGTTTTGCAAAATCAGTTTCATTTGTAATATGCATACATGAAAATTTACCCATGGTGCTTCGTCTTAAAGCAATCTTAATTTAACCTTTTACCTCCATTTTTATTTTCTGTAAAAATAGGCTCTTTCTAGAATGATTTTTACTACCGGTCTGCTTACTTGCTTTTCCATCCTCCGTAATGTTTAGGAATGAGTCACAGAAACATACTTGAATACCTAGCACTGAAAGCCATTAAAAACAGAATATCCATGTCTGAAATATGTTCCTGTCTGGATGTACATGCGTGAAATAATTGGACTCTCAAAATTCTTTTTATGCTCTTAATGAAACAATTCATAAAGGAACACACTTACATTTCATAGCTCATTTACACGTTTGCCTTTCCTAGTGTTCTCTTTCTGACCAAGTTTCCTCCCAGCTAATACCAGTTCAAACTGGTGAGGCTTCAGACAAGCTGTTAATCAACGTTGCCTGTACAACAGAATGATCAGAAGAGCTTTAGAAAAGATATGACCTGGCACTCTTCGAGACTCTGATTCGATGTATTTGGAGTATATATATGCACAGCTTGGTTATTTGGTTACCATGTCATCAAAGCAGATCACAAAGGAGAGGAAAAGCCCGCTTTCTTTCTGCCTGGTTGCCTTGACACCTAACAAATTTTTTTTTTACCCCCAAAAGGAAAAATGGGGCTAAAGAAATGTTTACATTTAGTAAATAAAACATGCTAACTCTCAAGAGGTGGTTGGCCCCTTAAACAGCATGGCAATGCACAGAAAGACCGTTGGGCAGGTCTGCACGTCCTTCATATAAACGTCAACACATACTCTAGGTCCCAAAGTAAATATTTTTAATATTGTCTCATTCTGGACTGTTTAAACATGCACTATATCAACTATATCACTAAACATGCACTATATCAGTTTAAACTGCATATTCCTAAAGTAATAGCATGAAAGTTTCCAGCAGCTCATTCTGTTTCTTCACTAGACATTAATTCTTCACTACATGTATTTCACCTCTGAAAAATCACATCAGTAAAAGGCTGCAAGATGTCAGACAGACCAGCACATTATTTCTAAGGGTTAAGACCCAGATCATTGTTAAAGAAAATAACAAAAAGTTTTCCACACAGATATGAGCCAAGCCTGACCCCGTGTCTCCGGTCTCTTCCTGGTCTCCAACAATATAGGTTTACTACACCCTGCCACCACTTTCCAGGAATGCTCAGCCTCTGACAGATGTGACTGTTCATCTTATTTCTCAGAAGGAAGTAGATGGGGCAAAAGAGGGAGGTGGGAGCTCCTTTTTACCTCCGCCATATTCATCTTCCAGTCCTTCTAATGGGAGGGATGAAAGCAGCCCCACAGGAAACGTTTCTGCCTCCCATGCCCTTCCCGTGCCACGGCTGAGAATCCAGTGGGGCCATCTCACTAACCCCCCCCGTCAAACCTTTTGTTCCTGGGTCTCCACAGAGTACGGTAGCAGAAACAGTCGTTCTCGCCTGAATGAGGACATTTTTAGGGATGGTTTAGGTGGGGCGGAGAGGAGACTGGGAAAAATGGAGTAAAAAAAAAAAAACCTTCTGTAAAATTTTTCTTATGAATCTGGATTTTAAAAATTATACCTCAGCTTTTTTCTCCTTTTGGCACTCTCGTCTCCCAATTGGTTTAAAATAAGCAACAACACCCTCCTTTGTAGTCTCTCTCCTCTGTGTGTAGCCCTTGGTTTGTGAGAGGAAGTTTTAACCCTCTATGAGGTAAATGCCAGGAACCATTTTAGGATGATTTACCAGAAGTCAGTCAGGAAGCTGACATGTGATGCCTGTTTGTAAAGGAAGAAGGACAGAGCCAGGGCATTTTATGTTACTGTGAGAACCCACACTGACCTTTGATACAGAAACAGGTAATACTTCTTATTCCAATATCACACTTTCAAGTGAGGAATGTAACCTCACATCTGACCACTCCCATATCTTTCATGGCACAATAACGAGTCTACCTTGGTTTCATACAGAACCACGAACTCTGAGAAATGCTGAAGAAGCTGCCCCAGTCCCTACTTTCACTCACAAGCACAGACAAGCTCAGTGGTTTTCTTATGGTCACCCAGCGACACAGGCGGAGAACCCAAGTATCTTCTTCCGTCATTTCGGTGCTCATGCATTACCCAAACTGCTCCTTTTTCTGGGAAATAGGCATTTTAAATTGTAAGCTACTAGAAGACAGAGACTGTGTGTTTTAACCTGAATGGTAAAATGGCCAACCTTTTAAAGAAATGGAAAATACCTACCTGGGAGACGAGAGCTCTGGAATTTGGGCTTGACTGTTCCACTGGCCCTGGCAAGTCATTCAGTAAAATGAGAGCATTCGATTCTATGAAATCTAAAGTCTTTTTAGCTCTATGATTGTGCACTGAAGAAACATTCATCAACGAACACGAAAGGCCAAATACCAAAGGCACAAGCCTTCCCATCATGGCTACCTCCCCACTTTTCCCTGCGCTGCCCAGCACACCCTGCTCTGCTTTGACAGACCCCACCCCTGGCCCCCCAACCCAGCCCAGAAACTCTAACTGGCCCTGTTTTCAACGCTTCTTTTCCAGGCTATGTGACTTGATCACTCTGGTGCCTTTTGGTTATGTTTTCTCACTCTTGAGAGATCAACATAATTGTCATTTTCTCCATTTACACTCAGAAACCCCAGCAATGGTGTACAGACCTAGAGGAAGGGTTGTTCGTCTTGAGAGACAGGAGAAAAATAGCGTTGTTGTATTTCTCCATCCATGTTTTCAGAGTCCTTGAAAGAGCAGCATGCTTGTTATTTAAAAGGTTATGATATTCAGAAAGAAAAAATATCGTCAGGGTACAGTAACTGCGCTGGTTTTTGCTCCAAAGGCAGGAAATAGCTTGGCCAACCTGAAAATAAAATATGCTTCTATTAAGCAGCTAAGCTTGTTAGACTCCCAGTCTGGTGGCAGGAACAGCGCTGCATACATAATGCGGACGCGCCAATGCTTGTTCTTTTTCCAGAAATTTAAAAAATCATTTTTCCTATTTTTTAACTCCACAGAAAGATTCCAAAATACAAAACAGATTTTGCTCCAACAGTTCAACCATCTTTGTTCCTCGGATTTATTATTGTTTTTTTCTTTTCCCTAACAGACATTACCCAACAGGACTCTCAGGGAAAAGGAGAGCTCTCAGTCCATCAACTTTCTACTGCCTCCGGAACCCACTTTTTCCAGAGAAGATTCTAAATGGGTCACTTCCCTCGTGTGGCTTCACTACAGATGCCATGCCCACGCTTGTCCCTTATCCTATTTTCAGAAGTGAATGGCCAACTCAATTCCATAAGGCCTTGCCTACATCCAGCCAAGGTCACGGTTGGTACTTAAAAGCTGTGGTCTTTTTCTCCCCCCAAAGACTAGCTTTTATCCCTACCTCCACCCTTCCTCCTTTTTCCTTTGCCCTCTCCTTCTTCAATGGGGCTGTGTTATGAGGGACCTGGCCACACACAGAGAATATTACAGGAATAAAACCTGGAAAACAGCACACAGTTATGAAATATTAAACTTAAACTTCTCTTTATTTTGCTCCCTGAATTCTCCTCCCCCTCCAAGAAAACACAAACCTTGACAGATCTGCGGCTCATGTTATCTTCAGCTGTAAAAGCCAGCTGAACCAACAGGGCGACTCTCTCTCTTTCCTGCTGCCTAGAGGTTTCAAAAGGAGCTACTGTAAAGGAACAGTTCCTTCTCTGGCCTTACGGACAACTTTCGTTGAGGAAGCCGATTAAGCTGGAATCAGCCTGATAAAGAACTCTATACACTGTAGAGTTTTATACTAATGAAATCTGTTAACATCAGGAATTCTTGCATGCCAATTAAAGAGAGTAAGGGCAAAGACAGGAAAGTTAAAGTGCTAGGGCCAGGATACCGCCCTCTGCTCTTTTCGTTGTGATCTTTAAAAAAAAGAAAGCAAGTTCAAGGCTCCGTCCATTTCTTCAGTCAGCCTAACCTATGAACTTCAGTGGGAATTTGGCCTGAGGAAAGATTGCCTCATCAGACATTGATTCGGCTAAAGCCAACCCATTTTGAGGTGCCACCCATTAATTTCTTGACTGCAAATAGGAATTTTGCCCCAGGCCAGAACTCACAATTGGTCCCAGTTGACCTGAAATGGATTTCCACAAGTGGCTGGGGAAAGGGAGTCTCTCTTTAGGCTCTCTCTCCTTTGGTCCAATCTCTCTTTCTTTATTCCCTCTCCTGCTTCATCACATTAATAGCAGAGCACTCAAAGAGCTTCATTAGTCAATGGCATACAAACAGCTGCTCAGAGGATTTGCGACTGGATTGATCCTGACGCTGCTAGGATGGACAGCACAGGACTGAAATGACTGTGCTTTCCAACTTGGAGACAGCATGCCCTTTTCTTCTTCCCCATCTGATGTATTCATTCAATGTTCGCTTCGTAAAGACAGTGTTCTTACAGAATGGCTCTCTGCATATGATCGAAGTCTGGTTTATACATGTTTGTATATAAATATAAAATGGCTCTTATTTTTTATTCCTGAAATGCATGTTGAACATGCAAGCTACAAAAGAGAGAAAGCATATTAAAGTAGTATATTTAGGTGTGATGGCATGTGCAGCTTTCCTAATCAAGCATTAACCATAGAGACTGGAAAACTAATAGTTGTTTCATATATCTGGGAAATGGGCTGATGTTTTGCTAAGATTAATGAGTAACTCTTCCTTTCTCTCCAGTTTTTGAGGCAAATTTTCAGACCCTCTGTAACATATAGTTGAATTCAGGCTGCCCTTGTAAGATTTAGAGACCCAGAGGCTAGAAACCAAATTATTTGTACCTCAGAGAAGCAGTCCCATTGGTGCACAAGGAGGCAGGTATAAGGATGGTCTTTGCGGCATTTATTGACCGTAGCTAAAACAACAACCTGGAAAACACATAACTGAAAATCATAGGGGAATGGCTAAATAAATAAACTATAACTTGTCTTGGCCACAGAACACTATAAAACAGTTTTAAAGAATGAGGTAGAGTTCATGAACTAATAAGGACCCATCTCTAAGACATAGCAATAAAAAACCCCATCCTGATCCCTTATACATTGTTGGTGAGAATGTAAAGTGATCCAGCCGCTATGGAAAACAACATGGAGGTTCCTCGGAAAATGAAAAATAAATCTACCATCCGATCCAGCAATTCCACTTCACATGCAAAGGAAATGAAAACAGATTTTGGGGGCGCCTGGGTGGCTCAGATGGTTAAGCGTCTGCCTTCGGCTCAGGTCATGATCCCGGAGTCCTGGGATCGAGTCCCGCATTGGGCTCCCTGTTCTGCGGAAAGTCTGCTTCTCCCTCTGCCTCTCTCTCTCTCTCATGAATAAATAAATAAAATCTTAAAAAAAAACAGATTTTGGATGAGATACCT
The DNA here is from genome assembly GCF_002201575.2 of Neomonachus schauinslandi. Lineage (NCBI taxonomy): Eukaryota > Metazoa > Chordata > Mammalia > Carnivora > Phocidae > Neomonachus > Neomonachus schauinslandi. The sequence continues at coordinate 114,552,931 of NC_058404.1, read as the reverse complement.
GTACTCCCATGTTTATCAACAGCGTTATTCACAAAAGCAAAATGGAAATAACCCAAAGTTATGGAAGTAACCCAAATGCCCATCCACAGATGGATGGGAAAAAAAGATGTAGTACATATATACAATGGAATATTATTCAGCCACGAGAAAGGAGGATATCCTGCCATTCGCACTACATGGATGGACCTTGGGCACATTATGCTAAGCGAAGTAAGTCAGACAGAGAAAGACAAGTACCGTATGTTATCATTTATATGTGGAATCTAAATAAGTTAAACTTGTAAAAAAACAGAGAGTAAAATGGTAATTACAAGGGGATGAGGGGTGAGGGTAAGAGTGATGGGTGTTTAAGGGTACAGACTTGTCACAAACAGCAAATAAGCCATAGAGATCCAAAGCACAGTATAGTGAACATAGACAATATTGTACGATAATTACATAATGTGATCGATATCACTACATTGGCAATCACATTACAATATATACATTATCAGAGTAACACCCTGTATACCTTAAACTTACATAATGTTACATGTCAAATGTATTCGATAAAAAAAATTTTTAAACCATAGTATTTATTTATTTATTTATTTATTATTATTTTTTTAATATTTTATTTATTTGACACAGAGAGAGAGACAGCGAGAGAGGGGATACAAGCAGGGGGAGTGGGAGAGAGAGAAGCAGGCTTCCCGCCGAGCAGGGAGCCTGATGTGGGGCTCGATCCCAGAACCCTGGGATCATGACCTGAGCCGAAGGCAGACGCTTAACGACTGAGCCACCCAGGTGCCCCCATAGTATTTATTTTTAAAACACACTTACACTCATAGAACAATACTGCATCGTTTCTACCTAGAAGAAGGTCCATAAAGGAAACACAGTAGACTGGTAAGACTTCCTTGGGAGAGGCTGGGAAAGAGTTTGGATTAAGAATGGTGATGACAGGGGAGTTGAGCCTTAAATGTAATATTTTCATTTTTCACAAAGAAATTGTATCCATCTATTATTTATGTAGCTTAAATTTAAGTCCTTTGAAACACAGTATGAAGAGGTTGAAACATTTTTTTTTTTTTTTTGCATTGCTCTATTTAACAAACCCTTAATATTACTTCCTGAAAATCAGCTATTCTTCTTCCGGAGGCTTATTTATGCCTGAGGGTTCTGTTCTAGTAGAGCAATGGGAGACGGAGGGTAAACAAACTGGAATTCGAACTATGTTTCAACACAGAATAAAGCATCAGTTATCTCCCTTTTCCACCCTTTCTTGGACCTGAGCCCACTACTTCTCAGTGGCCACCCCAGCCACCCTGAGAGATACAGAACCCCTAGAACTGTGAGGCCCTTAGAAATCTTTGCTTGAACCCCTTGTGTTAAGGTGAGGGTATTGGTTTGCTCAGGTTGAATCCATTGCTCCCAGTGACTAATCCTGTCCTCTACTTTGGTTTAAGCCCTCCTCGGGGAGTGAGGCGACCCCCGGGGTGGTCTTCTCTTGTCCAGCTTCGCAAACTCCTCCCATTCATTTCAACAGCAAAGAGCTGTTGCTTTGTCAGAACGGTTTATTTCAGTATTCCAGATTTTCAGAAGTCAATTCCTTTAGTTTCTCCCTTTCTCCTCCTTTCTTTTCTTTGTCTCTCGGCCTTTCTCTTGGTCTCTCTGTATTTCTGTCCCTTTCCAAATGCACGCTGTCCCTTAGGGTTCTCTTTATTTTCTCACAAGGTATTCTATAAAGCAAATTTTTGTTATGATAAATTTCAGTAATACTACTAAAAAAAAAACTCTAAAAAAGTTAAGACCAGAAGGTAGATTCAGTTTTAATGAACTGTTCTTCTTTTACCTTGCTTTTATGTTACTCCTTTTTATCTCTTCATCAATGAAACTGTATTCCATCAAGCCTCGGGGTATGATAAATAACTTACAAGGATGCACGACTGTACCTAACTCACTTGACAGGGTGACTCACAACACTGATAGGTATTATCTACATTCTTTTTTTTTTTTTTTTTTAAGATTTTATTTATTTGACAGAGAGAGACACAGCGAGAGAGGGGACACAAGCAGGGGGAGTGGGAGAGGGAGAAGCAGGCTCTCCGCTGAGCAGGGAGCCCAATGCGGGGCTCGATCCCAGAACCCTGGGATCATGACCTGAGCCGAAGGCAGACGCTTAACGACTGAGCCACCCAGGCGCCCTATTATCTACATTCTTTAAATGGTTTCCTGCAGGGGTAAACCTGTGCGCACCCAGAAATACAAAAGCACAGGAGAATAAAATGTCCAGAGGTGACTTGTTTGGCCCATCCTTATTTCCTTGCAAGAGGTTGCTTAGAAAATGCAACTATTTTCAAAAAAGCGTGAGCAACTGAGAAACAGATGTTGGCATTCTCCCTAGATCTGGAGCCTTCCAGGATGGCTCAGCAAACAGCCCATCTCTCAGGGTGTCAGAGCCTTTCATGGGCTCCAAGAAGAAAGGCAGAGGTCATGCTGACTGAAGTGAAGGCACTGAAACCGTGCCTTCCGGACCTTGCTTAAGAAACCTTTTTGCCAAGTGCTTTTCCAAAGAAGTGGGAATCCCAGAAAGAGACATTTCTCAGGTACAGAATCCTCCCTTTGAACTTGAGAGTCTTTGCGCATTTTCATTTACTTCTGCTTAAACAGACACATGACCAGTGTTTATCAGCCCAGCACTTGCTGGGGCCTTCTCCCTTCGAAACCATGAAAGGAAGCTCTGGTAAAATTATGATTTTTTATACCTGACAGGCTGTGACCTGTAGAAAGCTCTGAGTTCTGGCAGAAAAACAAAATCAATTGAGTTTCATCTAAACCATTCTTTGGCTTTCAAGACCCTTTGATAAATCTCAGACGGAAATTCTTCAGTCCCACAGAAGCTCAGGAGGGTAACCATACACTTTGATTTTTTACTTTATCATGTCATTGAAGTGGCATTTTTACTGATCAGTTGCTCGCTGGATCAGTGGTTTTATTAATCTGCTTTTCTAGTCAAATAACGTGACAGGACTTCATTTAAAACTGATCGTAGTGTCTGTAACTGGGCACCACTTGAGCAGTGACCATAGGTGACCGGAGTCAACATTTTATTACAAAGCCCACACAACAGGATAAAGATCCAGTCGAGTTGGGAAAACCGGGAAACTTAACATGGCTGCCATTGTCAACTTCCTGAGTCACTGCAACAACTGGCTTTTTTGCCTAGCGGGAGGGGAAGGGAGAAAATTAATGCACCCTCCACACTCCAGCAACAGTGATCTTTCTGAAATACAAGTTCTGTCATGCCTATGCCCTGCACAAAACCCCACTGCTTTTGGTATAAAGACCAAAAGACTCACCCCAGCCTCCAAGATCTTCCAACACTCACCTACCTTTCTAGGCTCATCTCTTGTCCCTCACACTGTCAGCTCTGCCACCTGAACTCCTTACAGCTGAAGAAGTTCATCAGCCTCCCTCTTACTTCTTGGCTTTTAAGCATGACAGTGCTTCTGCTTGGAATACCCTTTCTCTATTCTTTAGCTGGCTAATCTTTATTTGCCCTTCAGGACAGTTTTAATTCCAGACTTTTCAGAAGTTCTTGGCATCTAACATACCAATTTGAAATCTCCTTCTATCTTTGATCCTCGATTGTAAATTTCTTGAGAAAAGGGACTGTGTCTTAGACATCGGTGTTTAACTCTATTGCAATAGACTTCATAATGCATTAGACAAAAATTTTCCCCTCCAGATTATTTATCCTCTCTTGAAATGTATCGTATGGGGTCTTGTCTTCCCAGCCAGAGAAACATCCATGAGAGCTTGTCTGGCCCATTCACAACACATAGCAATTTGGGAGAACATAGTAAGCATTCCATAAATATTTTATTCATTAACTCTATCTGTAAAGCCTAGCACAGGGTATAGCAGGTACTCAGAATTCATTGAATCTAAGGTATCACTGATGGTGAGAAGCATCGCTATTTTATATACCATTAAGAAACCGGGTAAAGCCTCCAAAATTATGACATAATGCTTATTGAAACCATGACACTATGCTTTCTTATTACTTAGACATTTTTCTAGTTGGTCTAAGAGAACTGCTTAGTCATAGATATTTATCATATCATTCTTACATATACATAAAAAGGAAAATATAAGCAAAATAAATTGGTTCCATTTTCTAAACTTTTTCATATTCAGAGTCTAAAACTCTGCTGCATCACATTTTTAATTCAGAAAGGTCAGTGTCCATGACGTTTCCCACAGTATCAGCTGTGCCACCCTGAGTGTTGGTGTTGTACCATTTCCTTTTCTTTTCTTTCTTTCTTTTTTTTAATTGACAGAGAGGGAGAGAGAGAGAACATGCACTAGCAGGGGGAGTGGAAGAGGGAGAAGCAGACTCCCCACTGAGCAGGGAGCCCAATGTGGGGCTCGATCCCAAGACCCTGAGATCATGACCTGAGCTGAAGGCAGACGCTTAGCCAACTGAGCCCCCCAGGCACCTCATTAAGTCACCCAGTCTTTTTTTTTTTTTTAAGATTTATTTATTTACCTAACACACTAAGAGCCAGTGTGTTTTCTGCTACAATCTTAGAGGGGCAATTAGTGGATGGAGGAAAGGGGCAGAGGTCTGAAACCTTGCCAATGTGTAAATGTACCTGCTACAAAGATCAATCCTTAGCTCACTTTCCTGGTCACCAGGGATATTGCGGATGGTGGTCAGGAGCTCCGTACCCATATGGTGAATAAATAAATCCTTAAAAAGAAATAAATATTTATAAATAAATATTTCTTATTTATTTTAAAGATTTATTATTTATTTGACACAGCGAGAGAGGGAACACAAGCAGGGGGACTGGGAGAGAGAGAAGCAGACTCCCCACTGAGCGGAGAGCCCAATGTGGGGCTCGATCCCAGGACCCTGGGATCATGACCTGAGCCGAAGGCAGATGCTCAACGACTGAGCCACCCAGGCGCCCCATTGTTGTACCATTTTCTTAAAAGTGTGCTCCACTAGTATCTCTTGGATTTTCTTCCAAGCCATTGACACCCACCATTTTGCAGGTTTGGGGGCTAGTGCCTTGTTGATCTTATCAAGTGTTAGATTTCAAATGACCACAATTCATGTGCCTTCCTCAAATGGTCCTTAAAAGTCAGTTGACAGAAACACAGAAGCGCTCAGTTATCCAGCTGTTCCACAGGGAATGACCGCCGAGTTTACACCATGTTTGCTCTGGCTGACAGCAATGTAAGTCACAATTAATGCAACAACCTACCACAATTTTAGAGTTAATAAACTGTGAATAAATGCCTCACTTAGAATTGATGCAATATAAAGGTCTGTGCTTAATAGGTATTGTTGAAAGAGTGAGACTAACAGAGAAGCATTTGGAAAAAGAGTTCTAGGAAGTTAATCCCCAAGGTGTAAATAATTTCATATACAATTTCTACTTTCATTGATGCTCAATTGTAAATTTCTTGAGAAAAGGGACTGTATCTGAATATATACTGTGTACCAACCCTAACGCTTAGTTCTTTTATATACATTATCTCATTTAACAACATGTTCAGAATTTCCAGGTGAATGGAGAATTCTGGAGACAAAGTGATAGATAAAGTAGATCTACATTTCACTCTGGCAACTGACTATAACACCTGGAAATAACTCATATCAAATATCACAATCAAAATTGCTTTTTAAAATTGCATAATCAGAAAATATCTTCACAAATCAGCAAGGAAATCATTAGTCTTATTGTCAAAGATATTCTATAATAATTCTTGAAGACTGATAATTGATGTCTGGCTTATTTTTTAATTAAAATATTTAATTAACTTGAAGTTTCCATAAGTTTTCAAAAATCAACTGTTAAATCAAAATGCAAAGACAAATTGAAACTCAGAGATGGAACAAATAGCTAGAAAAGTTATTTCTAGCCTTAGCTTTGAAAAAGCCTGAAATGTTGCAAATAGTTTCAAAAGGTATCTTAAAATTGTCAGAACAATTATCAAAACAAAATCAAATTTAATTCTCTTGGACTTAAAAATACAGGCCTACTAGGGTAGGAATTAGGAGACTGGGTGTTATACTCCAAAAGCAAGAGAATTACGAAGTTGAGTAAAACCTCTACCCACATGAATTTAAGAGAAAATCTCCTAAAACCAGAAGAGGTGTATGTGTGTGTATGTTTTTCCAAAAATAATTGATTAATGCATCAGTGTTATTCAAAGCTCATCTGACAATGAATCTTTGAGCAGAGAGGTTGTCCCATTATCTGTTAATCTCCACTTCCTTCTAGCTGCAGAGCGTTGGCCCCACCAAACTGCCCAGAGACAGCTCTGACCTATGTGCAGTCAAACCATCCCACTCACATCCTCCTCCAGTATTATTTGAAATTTGGGTGGTTGACATCTGAGGAAGAAGTGGGGAAAAGCTCCATGGCAGGCCTGACAGTATGGAGGCTAATTTCTAAAGGGCAGAGTAATAAAATGTCATTCACTCACACAAACCCCTGTGGCTTTCAAAGCAAGAGCCAGTGTGTTTTCTGCTACAATCTTAGAGGGGCAATTAGTGGAGGGGGGAAAGGGGCGGAGGTCTGAAACCTTGCCAATGTGTAAATGTACCTGCTACAAAGATCAATCCTTAGCTCACTTTCCTGGTCACCAGGGATATTGTGGATGGTGGTCAGGAGCTCCGTACCCATATGGTGAGGGTGTTGCTTTGGGGTTTTTGTTTGTTTGTTTTTAATATGAGAGTGGGCGCTCTCAACCTGATAGCCAGGCTAATTTACATAGCAGCACAAAGGCCTGCATTTTGCAATTAGTTCCCAGTTGAAATGGAAATACCCTTACTAATTACCTGAGCAGGACTCTCTGACTGGGTTGGAGATTAAAGGGATTTATTCACCTGCGGAAAGGCCAAGGTGAGAGATGCCCACTCCTCTGGAGAAGGAAGGAATCTACAAAAGCAAGGAGAAAAAAGGGAGGATGGGGGTGAGCGACTCTCAGGAATGGAGCTCCAGGGCTGCTGGCCTGTTTTTGTCCCATCCTGGGGCTTACATCCCAGCAGGCCCTGCGGGCACACAGCGCCTAGAGAACACAATACTTGAAGGGGCCCGCGAACATGTTTTTATTTCTTTATAAATCAGTAGGAAAAAAAATGAACTTTTAGGTTGAGGAACATATTGTAACATATAATACTAATATATCTGTCTCTGTTGCAAAATTAATTTTAAATTTCTTCATAGGAGGAAGTGTCTTATGCCCACAAAAGTCATAAGGGGGTCCTGCCTGTCGTATTAAGTTAGTTAAATGATATGAAATTGCTGATGACCCACAGTTTCAGATGCACAAAACAGGGAGTGACTAGTCAATGGGTAGAAAATGTCAGTTACAAGAGATGAGTAAGTTCTAGAGATCTGCTGTACAGTCTAAAGTCTGTAGATAACAATCCTGTATTGTACACTTTAAAAATCCATTAGGAGGGACGCCTGGGTGGTTCTGTCGATTAAGCGTCTGCCTTCAGCTCGGGTGGTGATCCCAGGTGATCGGGGGATTGAGCCCCGCGTCAGGCTCCCTTCTGAGCAGGGAGCCTGCTTCGCCCTCTCCCAGTCCCCCTGCTTGTGTTCCCCCACCCTCTTTCTCTCTCCGTCAAATAAATAAATAAAATCTTAAAAAAAAAACAAAAAAACAAAACAGTTTTGACCTAATACCTATGTCTCAGAGGATCCTTTGCTAGTGTGTAGAAAATCTCAACTCTAGCCGGGCAGGCAGGGAAAGTAGAGAAGGCAATGCTTTCTTTCTTTTCCTCTCTCCTTCCTTTTCCTCTCCCCACCTCCCCCCTCTCACCTCCTTCCCTTTTCTCTTCTCTCTCACCCTCTTTTTTCTACTTCTCTCTCTCTCTCCCAGACTTCTAGGATTTTTCTTATGGAAACCGAGGAAGGTTAGTCACCTCCCATCCTAGGGCCCCCAATGGACCTTGGACTGTCCCAGGCACTCACCCTGCTCCTTCCACCCCTCAACGCCATCTCTGCTGCCTTCCTCAAGGAAAGTCCAGATAAACTCAGATCAGGGATATGCTGAAGCTCTCTGGGAGCTGGGACAGGAGGCCAGGCCCAGAGACAGACCCATTCGTGAAGCTTTCTTCTTCTTCCCATACTCTTCCTCCATTCTTAGTTCCTGGGATCTTTATCTGGTGAGAAGGAGGAGGAGGAGGAGGAAAACGGATTCTATACATTTCTTTATTCTCTACAACATCTCCCATCATTCAGTACAAAGATTTTGATGTTAAAAGTTGAGAATTTGCTTTTTTTTCCTTCTGATTTCATCACTGACTACTCCTAAAGAAAATGAATGCCTTCTGGTCTAGCTGCCCAAATAGGGAAGTCATCAGGAAAATAAGGTAAACAGGTAAAGAAGGAAGGACTATGACATAGAGCACATCAGCTATCACTTCATCTATCACCCACTGCAAATAAAACTCATTAGGGCCAAATCACAGAGATGACTGTCCTAGGGGATGAGGCAGTATGTTATCAATACAAACATTAAAGAACGATAGGGCCCTACCCTCAAGGAACTACAGTTTGGTGCATAAAAGCCACATGCGTAAATGACACATGAAAATGAACATCAATGAAGAGGAAAGAAGTACTACGTGGGTATTGATAGAGAAGTTAACTAGGATCCAGATGCCCCTTGGTGATGAAGTGAGCTTTAAATCTATGCCATGGGCATCTCGAATGATGGCGGATTGCCCGCTCTCGTCTGTGGCCTATTGAGAAGGCTGAGTGACATCTGTTAAAAGCCAGCACAGAGGTGTGGTTAAACATTTCAACTTAGAGAAGTCCTGCAGGTTCTGGAGAAAGAGGATACCTGTAAGCCAGGTGGTAAAAGAAAGAAATGACTGAACTCTCATCCTATAGAGCTGTGAATGGAGAAACAGAAGACTCTATGGATTTGCCTCAAGGCTTTCATTTACCTGAAAATGTCAAAGAACCTCTACTGTGTGCCTCACTTTCAGAAATTCTAAGAGAAGAAAATGAAGAGAGCCATTATCTGGCTCCTATTTAGAGAACGACAAAAGCAAAATGGTTCCCTTCTTAAAATATAGCCCACGTCATTAGTTAGAACAAGGATTACAGAGGAGAAAACACGGAGTCCATTTTGTGCCAATTTTAGTTTGGGCTGAAACGGTGAGGTTGGAAGTAAGAGGTGGAGCTGGGGAATGGTAAAACCTTAAATAACCAACCATGACTAATCGTTGAGTTTAGCCTGAATGAATTCACCCTGCAAACATAGGTGTCATCAAAACATAGCTTATGCAAGGCCTGAATGGGAAGTATGTCACAACATATAACTACAAATCCATTCTTTGTCTGCAAGGTCACAATCAACTGTGCATTTGGTATGGTCGGGTGACCTGGGATGGTTGCCCCAGGTGATTTCAACTTGATGAAAGTAGACGAAGGTAAGCATTTTATTAATTGTATTGTTAAAAGTGAATCTGTGTGGGCGCCTGGGTGGCTCAGTCGGTTAAGCGGCTGCCTTCGGCTCAGGTCATGATCCGGGGGTCCTGGAATCGAGCCCTGCATTAGGCTCCTTGCTCAGCAGAGAGCCTGCTTCTCCCTCTCCCTTGGCTTGCCTGCCACTTCCCCCCTGCTTGTGCTCTCTCTCTCTTTCTGTCAAATAAATAAATAAAATTTTAAAAAAAAAGTGTATCTGTGTAGTCAAAGAGTTTGTTGTTGTTATTGTTGTTATTTTTCATTCAAAGAACACACTAGGACAGAATACAGCTACCTTTTAGGACAGACTTGGATTCATATTCTAGTTCTGTATTGAGCTAGCTACACGAGGCACAATTACTTTATCTTAAAATGAAGCCCCTGCTAGCCCTAGAGTGCTATTACACTATTTGGTTATTGTGAAGAGCTGAAAGGCACTTTCCTCTGAGAAGGTGGGAGAGCATCTGAGAAAAAATGTAAGACACCATTAAATCCACTTACCATTGCATGTTAGAAAGAAAAATAATGAATTAAGTAGGCATTCTGTGAATTTATTTCCTACTCCCTTCTTTATCCACTAATCCCAGCCTTCAAAAAAATAAGTGAATATATTAAATATAAAAAAATCCGCCAGGTAGGGGTGAGCCATAGGACATTCAAACTTAGTATTTTTCCACTGAGCCCACACACCAAAGAGGGCATACAGTTGGAAGTCTTGACACATGTGTGTGGTATTCTGAAAATGGGCAATGCATTTAAGAGACCAAACTATATAAATGAGCTGTTAGAGTTTGGTCTAGGCAAGGGTTTCTCCACCTCAGAGCTATTAAAATTTTGGACCAGATAACTCTTGGTTGTAAGGGGCTGTGATGTGCCCTGCAGGATGTTTAGCAGCATCCCTGGCCTCACCAGATGCTGGTAGCAAACTGCTCCCCCTCCCAGGTCTGATCGTCAAAAATGCCTCCAGGTGTGGCTAAATGTCCTCTGTGGAACAAAATGACCCTCAGTTAAAAATCACTGGTCTGGACAAAAGGATGAGGTGGATTATGACACTTATTTTTTTTTTTTAAGATTTATTTATTTATTTGACAGAGAGACACAGCGAAAGAGGGAACACAAGCAGGGGGGAGCAGGAGAGGGAGAAGCAGGCTTCCCGCCGAGCAGGGAGCCCGACCTGGGGCTCGATCCCAGGACCCCAGGATCACAACCTGAGCCAAAGGCAGACGCTTAACGGCTGAGCCACCCAGGCACCCCAACATTTACTTTTTTTTTTTTTAAGATTTTATTTATTTATTTGAGAGAGCGAGAATGAGAGAGAGCACATGAGAGGGGGGAGGGTCAGAGGGAGAAGCAGACTCCCCGCCAAGCAGGGAGCCCGATGCGGGACTCGATCCAGACACTCCAGGATCATGACCTGAGCCGAAGGCAGTCGCTTAACCAACTGAGCCACCCAGGCGCCCCCAACATTTACTTTTGATACCGTCTGTTCCTGCTACCTTTCCTGCTCCTCATCCCAGGCCTTTTTTTTTATTCATCCATTGAAGAGATATTTATTAAATGACAATTATGTGGCAGGCACCATACTAAGAGATGAAGGATAAAGTAGTGAACCAGAAGGAATGGTCCCAACTGTCATGCAGTTTAGAATTTTGTTAGCGAGACAATGTGAAGAAAATAATTATAAAATAATATGTACAAAATATACAAAATTCAGAATTTTATAAAGTGCATATAATAAAATGTACAATAATATGAACCAAACAGAAGTTCAGGGAACCTACATAGGTAAGTAAAGCCCCTGCTTCCCCCAACCTTGTTAGTATTACAGTGAATGGTTTAGAAAGGCATAAACCTACAAAGGAATGGTAGTGGGAGAGGAGTAGAACAATAAAAATCTTGAAAAGCAAAATTTAGATGGATGAGATGAACTTAATAAACTAGAGGAAACTGAAATAAGACTCAAAATAAATCATATCGTCATGATGCTTAGTAACACTGAGGTCAGAGAGGAAAACCTAAAACTTCCGCAGAAGAAAAAGAAAAAACCAAACAGATCACATACAAGGATACATGAATTAGAATGCCATCAGACTTTTCACTAACAGCACTTATAGCTGGAAGAAAATAGAGCAATACCTTCGAAGTTCTGAAGAAAAACTCTTCCAACCAAGAATTCTGTACTTAGCCAAATTGTTAAATGACTAAGAAAGAGAATGAAGACATTTCAAGACATTCTTTCAAATTACTTCCCATATGTTCTAGTTTTATATTGCTATAACAAACGACCTCAAAACTTAGTGGCTTAAAACTATATGTCACGATTCTAAGAATTTGAACAGAGCACAGGGAGACAGACCATCTCTGCCCCTCCATATCTGATATCTCAGATGGGATGATCGGAATATCTGGTCACTGGCCCATCATTTTTCTCTTCCTACATAGCCTTTCAATGTGTTTGGTATGGGCTTGCTCACAGCAGATTAGCTGGACTTCTTACATGGTTCCAAGACAACAAAACAGAAGCTGTCAGTTCTCTTAAAGACCAGGACTTGAACTGTCATACTCTATTGGCCAGAGAATTCACAGGTCAGTCCAGATTCAAGGAGAGGAGGGGGGGAAAAAACCTCTTTCAATGCACTAAACCAGTTCTTAAATAGACCAAGAGGTGTTGTGTCAAGCCAGCAAGTTTGGGATTGAGTTGAAGAGTGAAAGGATCTGCATGAAAAGATAAAAAGATCTACCTTTATACCTGATAACAAGAAACCAAATGGATGAAACTTGTGTGACAGACTGATTTGATTTTAATTGAAATGACAGGGAAGGGACATGAGATGAAATGCATTTAAGAAATCGCTTTGGACTGCTGTGTAGAGGATGACTTGTGGGGAACAAGGGTGGAAGCAGGAAAACCAGCTGGATGCTTACTTGGACTGAGAGTAAAGGTAGAGAGTAAGAGAAATGAGCAGATTTGTGATCAGTTTTGGAGGGTTAGCTGAATAGATTTGCTGGTGGATTGGACATAGGAATAAAAGAAAAGAAAGAATCGAGGGTGATATCTAGGCTTTTAGCTTAAACAACTACGTGGCCACTGATGTCATTCACTGAAATGGTAAAGAAAGGGAAAGATTTGGGAAGGGAATCAAAAATTCTGGCTTGAAATGATTATAAGTTATCAAATTTCATATCAAGGAGGAGGCTGGCTATGTAAACATGGAGGTTAGTGGAGCTGATGAAATATGTTTGGAAGTCATCATCTGGGTGGTTTGCAAAACCATGGAAATGGATGAGACAGAGATGGAAAAGAATAAAGAAACTAAGACCAAGCCTTTGGAATGCTCAAAAATTTAGGAGCTGAGCAAAGAAAGATCATCCAAAAGGAGGAAGACAAAGGCTGTCAATGGTAAAGAAAAAACGCAGAAGAACATAGTGTCAGGGAAGCCAAGTGTGCTTTAAGAACATAGAGTGGTTTATATGCTGATTGGCCAGTAAGATGATATCAAAAGGGATGCTGGCTCTTGTATTTGGCTAGCTGGGATCACCATAAATCTTGGTGACAATGGAAACCATAGTAGAGCAGGTTCAGGAGGAATGGGATGGGAGGGGTTAGAAAAAATAGGATTCGAAGCAGTGGGTAGAGAAAGGATAAGGAGCCAAAATTCCCTTAGGAAGAAAAAAGATCCAATAACTCTTACTCTTTTCCTGAGCGATACAGAATTAGGAAAATGTGTACATCAAGGTGACTTGTGATGACTTGATCTAAAAGCTATTGTAGGAGAAGCAAGATAGGAGCAGTGGCTGGCCCCAGCACTAAGACAGAAGGTAAGTGTGATGGTACTTCTGGAATGGATAGAAGAAAGCTGAATGAGTCCTGACCTACCCAACCTGGATTTACCTAACACCCTCATAAACAGTGTGGGTGTGAAGCAAAAAGATCTGGTTGCTAAGAACCATAACACGAAGGGATTAGCCGGATTCTGGCCATAAATTCTCTTGTGATTGGGCGTAACCCAGGAAAAAGTAATTTTCCCTTGAAAAATTTCTGTGAATGAGAAAGGCTTGTCTCTACCCCCTTAGTCCTGGTCACAGTCAGGACTTAGTCTTGCCTGTCCTGGTCCAGACTTAACTTTCAGAAATAGCCAGGGAGAACCAACCAGGAGCATTAGCAATTCTAAGTCTCTTTGCTCCCACTAGCCCAGTGGTAATTAACAAAGCCAAAGCCACTAGCTTCACCTTGAGATTGCTTAGCCTAGGCAAGAGTTTTACTCCAGAGGGCCCTGGCCACTTGAGCTGGGAGCCTTCCTTTTTAAAAAAAAAAAAAAAAAAAGATTTTTTTTTTTTTTTTAATTTTTTTTATTTGAGAGAGAGAGCACAAGCAGTGGGGAGGGGCAGAGGGAAAGGGAAAAACAGACTCCCTGTTAACTGTGGAGGCTTATGAGGTGAGCGGCCAATCCCAGGATCCCAAGATCATGACCTGAGCCAAAGTCAGACACTTTACCGACTGAGCCCCCGGGTCAGGTGCCCCCGGGAAACTTCTTCATTGAGCTTGGGAGCAAATCAGCCTATTCTTGAAAAGTGCTATCACTGGACCACTTTGGAGAGAAGGAACTTATTTCAGTTCTTCTCTTTAGAGGCAGTCCCCAAGACCAACCACTTTCCAACCACCAAGCCCTCCACTGTCGTCAGCACACATAGAACCAACTGGACCTCAAGTTACAATATGAACTCAGGGATACCTGATAAAGAAGCAGAGGCTACGGATGTGGGGGGATATGTGCTGTCCTTCCAGACTTCGTTATTACTGATTATTACATATTATTATCTGAACATAACGAGCACAAGGAGATATGGCAGTTACACGTGGTTTGATATGGCTTGTTCGCTTTCCCTTTTTCCTTGACCTAATTCCAATGTCAGGACAGTATCGTCAAAGTGAGGCTCTGTTCCTACCCAATTTCAAGTCAAATGCATTTTTGCAATAATTATAGAAAAGGATCTATCTGAACATGATCCCTGGAACATATTCAAGGCTCACTAAATGTTGATCTTTGGAAGTTAGTGAAACGCTGCATAGTATGCAGGCCATGAGCACTAACAGAGTCAAAGTTGGCTGGTTGATATCACAATGGATGTCTTACACCATGCTTTTTTTCCTGACACCGGTTTTGAGGTATAATGTACATGTCATAGAACACACCCTTTTAAAATGTACAATTCAATGATTTTTTGTAAATATATGGAGTTGTATAACCATCACCACAATCTGGTATTAGAACATCTCCATCACCCTGTAAAAATCCTTCATACCCATTTGCAATCATATCCATTTCAACCCAAGGCCAGGCGACTGCTAATCTACCTTTTGTCTCTATACGTTTGCCTTTTTAGGACACTTCATATAAATGGAATCATAAAACACAGACTTTTGCATCTGGCTTGTTCCGTGTAACACAGCATTTCTGAGGTTCATCCATGTTATAGAAAGTTCCTTTTTATTACTAAATAGCATTCCATTGTATGGACGTACCACATTTGTTTATCCCTTCACCAGTTCATGGACATTCGATATGGTTTTTAAAAAATCCTTTCCTGAGTGTGTTTGGTTCAAATGTGTCATAAAATTATCTTGCAGATGGACTGTTTCCTCCCTGCCTAAATAAAGGTAGTTATAAGCACTTCCTAAGGGAGACCACCAGCATCTCACCGAGACTGTGCCAAGGGCTTATGTCGGCTGCCCCAACAGGCTATGATACAGGCCGTGGATAGATAAGTGAGCAATGATGCAGTTCTACTATCTTCTCTCTCTCTCTTTGTGGAAGGAGGGATAGGAAAATGAGACTTATTCAGAAAATCCACAGGTGGTCTTAGAGCATTTGTGATACCAAGGCATAAGGGCATTGAATTCTCCTAGGAAAGAAAAATGAAGAAAATCGGAGGCAGCATCAAGATTGATGAAAGTCCTAAACAACATGGGGAGGAGAGGTTTGCTTGCCCTGAATGGGTAGGAAGCCTGAAGGGAAGCAGAGTTCTTGCTCTGAGTTAGTAGAGCCCCAAAAGCTTTATGCCTGGTCTTGAGGCACCAGCTGGTCCTTTGTGGGGAGGAAGAAAAACACTGTGGTATTATTCAACGGTACCTCCACACCAGTCCCTGGGGAGACTGTTCCAAGTTCCTTTAACAGCAGGGCCAGTAAAATTGAAAGAGTAAGACTACCTCTTGGGGACCTAAAATATCTGTGGCCACTAAACTAAAATATCAGGTCAGACCACCCAAGATTTCCAGAGTAGTATTCACTTGGATTGAGAGGTTGGCTCCTCCAGCAGGGAGCAGGCGGTGGTAGAGAGCAGAGAGGCAGCCCCACGTAGCCGGCAGCCGTGGGAGGAGATGGGTGGGGGGGAGGTGGGCAGCCGTGGAAGCAGAGCTCAGAACAACAGCAGGAAGACTATAACGGGCACGGAGGGTCACGTGGAAAGGGAGAAGGCTCCCTGGTTTAGAATTCTATACTACAAGTCAGTGGGGGCCTGGGAAAACCCAGGACAATCACTACCAAACCTGGGAGGCAGATCCAGGCACCTCAAACATGCCCTGGGCTTTCCTGCCTCTGGGTCCTGAGGCTGTTCCTGCTGCCTGGAACATTCTTTCTTGGGCTTCAGTAGGAGGACCAACTTCTACTCTTCAGTTCGGAGCTAAAACGTAGCTCATCAGAGAGTCCACCACTTGTTAGAGATGCCCAGTGACAGCCTATCAAGCCCCTGCTTTCCTTGACACTACTGCGTTTCGGTGGTTCTCGAATACACATTTCCCCCCACATTTTAACATCTCTAAGACTGGGATAAATCACGGTTTAATCGGCCAGTCTTTCTTAATAAAGGGTTAAAAAAATGATGTATTGGGGCACCTGGGTGGTGTAATAGGTTAAGTGTCCAACTCTTGGTTTCAGCTCAGGTCGTATCTCAGGGTCGTGATCTCAAGGTCATGAGATCGGGCCCGGCATCCAGCTCCGCACTCAGCACCCAGTCTGCTTAAGACTCTCTCTCCCTCTGTCCACACCCGTCTCCTTGCACGTGGGTGTGTTTCTCTCCTTTTCTCTCTATAAATAAATCTTTACAAACAGATCAATCTTTTTTAAAAAATGATGTATCTTAAAACCAGTGGCATCTCTGTTCAATAAAATACAGTATTCATCACACTCTGTGAATGTTGTTTTGTTTGTAGGTTTATTGCTTGTCTACCCTATGAGACGGCAAGCTTCTCTGGAGTGCGGACCACACCTGATTCACCTACCCAGCACGTGGTACAATTCTTGGCACATTGCATACGCTCAGTAATGATGAATCAAATGAATGACTCAGCCTTGCTATAGGATCTCCGCCAGAAAAACACCATACACAATACTATGTATAATCAGGTGACATAATAAGCTCTTTCAGACAAAATCAAATATATATTCTCATTGTGTCAGATTCATACGGACCCAGTAGTCGATCCCGAAGTTTGGGCTGTAAGTACTGGTTTTAAGCAGAAACTCCCAAACAAGCGGATATCTGAAAACAAAGCACACTTCTATCTGTCCAACCAGAAGTAGCTGGCTTTTGCATTATACATTCCTCAGAAAATCACTTTTCAAAGGGAGATGTTAACAGAAAGTATTCACACAGCCTCTCGCAGTGTAAAACCAGGGTGCCTTGACAAGTATGCTACTTTTGCATTTGAAGACAACTCATTGTCAAACATCATGACCAGTTTCTCCTGCTTAATACTATAGTTAACGCTAATCCTGTATTTATAACCTTCTAATCTATTTTCATAGACACAACAGATTTGGCCTTATCTCTTCATCTGGCCCTGACTTAAATAAGTAGAAGAACCAGGGGGATTGGATCTGGGCGAAAAATAATTTAATAATTAGCAAGTATTTCAGGAAATGCTGCTTAGAAACAGAGGAAACGTAAATGGATTTCAATGCAGGGTTGATCCATTTGAAAATTTTCCTCTGACTAAAAGTCCTTCTTAAAACTGATGCAAAGTTCTGGATAAATCTCTTTATTATAAAAGTCCCCAAGAGTGAGAATTTAAATACAAAATTATGCAAACTGAGAAAAATGGGTCATTTCTGACACTGCCTCATTCTAGGGTTTTGAGCACAATAGAGCTGAGAATGAAACCATCCCAACTTCACAATACCACCACGTCTCCCTCTAGCATTCACATGATGGTTCTGAAGCAGTTTGCAAGGATAAACACAGAACTGATTCTGATCTCGGGCCAATCATGCTGCTGTGGACCTCAGACATAATTTCTGCTCTGCGAATCTGACTTGTCCAAGTCCAGTTTAATTGTCATCTCTGAGAAACCTTCCAGACCTCCCTGGTCACCATCAATGTCTCCTTCCTCTTCTGGACACCTCTAACATTTTGCTTCATCTTCCACCGAAGCAATTACATAGTCTGCCTTGTGGTATCGATGGGTGTGTATCTATTTGTCTGCATCAGAAGGCTGTGAACTCCTGGAGTCAGGACTATTTGTAGTCACCTTTAGGTCTGGCACATGGAGGGTGTCTCGTGCCTTTGCCCTATCAAACTGAATGGCTTTATAAGATCAGCCTTGACTTATTATTCTGCGTATGTTCCCTAAGGCATTTTTGATTTTGTTTTTAAGTACTAATATTCCAGATTCGAAAAAAATCCTGCTCTTCTCCAACCCTCATGGGTCTTTGTGTGTGACCTGGAACAAAGAGCTGGGTTCAGCCCAGCTCAGCTCAAAGAGTGCCTCAAGCAGTTCATACCAAGTTCATGTCCTGAGGTATGATGGTTGGCTGGGGCTTCACTGTGCCCCGGGCGGAGAGCGCTTCCTACAAGATCTTAGAGATGAAAATCAATTCCCTTTGGTTCTAAGAGCAGAGGCCAATGCTGCCTGTGAACTATGCAGCCATCCGAGCATCATGCATATCCGCGCAGCCTAATCCCGGCTCTAACGCTCATTTTCTGGGTGATGATATGTGGGTGCCCGAAGCCTCGTGGTCATTAGCTCGTTGGTCTCTAAAACGAGAAATCGAATGTTAAAGTGACTCCATAAGGTGGACTGGTGTGAAAACTAATAAAAAGCATTCCCAAGGACTCTGAAAAGGTCCAGAGCTAAGTATAGTGACAACAATGCGGCCAGAGGCCTTGGACCTGTGCCAGATGCAACTGGTGTGGCCACTCTTCCCCATACTGTTCCCAGATGATGAGGGTTTGGCTGAAGATCCTGCCAGGACCCGCCACATCACCGTTCCCAGAGGGAGTTACAGGGTCCAGCCTGGTGTGTGCCGAGACAGCCCCTGGGAAGGATGGGACCCACAAAGGCATTGCTGATGCTATTCCAAAAATCAAATTCACGAACGTTCCCAGCTCTAAGCATTGCTTTGTGTGTATCAGTGCTTCTGACCAGCAGCTCTTCATTTGTGATAGAAAACTCTTCAAATAAAATTCTTTTTACTTTACCAAATTTTTGGTTTCAGGGAACCTAGCTGGGGGCAAAATTTCAGTCTTATACCTACATAATGCCTAAACTGTTGGCCAACTGAAGCATTTCCTTGGAAAATCAATCCAACCAAACTGTTTGATGTTGTTTAGCCACACCAGTTGATTGGCGTTTTCAACTTCCTAGCCAGTTGCTTTGGCATTGCTTAGATGAAGCCCAAATTAATTTTGCTCTTGGTCACTGTTCATAAAATCTGAAATCTGAAAGTTCAGCCCTAACCACCTCACAAAATGGGCTGTCTTGTTCTTGACCTCATTAACAAAGGACTCTCCTTCCAACTCACACCAACCTGGGGGAGGAAATAAACCAGACAGCCCGAATGACGACAGAGAGGGATGAAATACCCCCTCCTCGGGACAATGCCTTTTCCTGTTTCTGGAGGCTCCTCCTAAACACTGGTTTCTGTATCCGTTACTCTACCAGGATCCTCTTTCACATCAAAGTGTCCCTCCTTGGGCTTCACAAGAAGGGGCATAACCTTAGCGTCTACAGGAAGGAATTTTCTTCCCAAAGGAAAGGGAGAAACCACGTGTTTGGGGTGCTATAAAATTACACGCCACTCTCCTTGTTTTTAATTTAATAATCATGCACATGAAAAGTATAGGCAGGCCTTGAGATACTACGGGCCAAACATTCAGCTCCTAGACTCCGATAGTTCCAGTTGAAAGCATTAAAAAAAAAAATTAAAACTCTAGCCATTCAGTCTTCATTAATAATATTAAATGCCTGAGTCAGGAAAAGTTTTTGTAGAGGATACGATTCTCTTCTACTTCAAAAGCACATGAAAGGGCATAAGCTGGACAGATTTTAAGGAAGAGAGGTTGAAGAATACCATGCATTCCATCTCAGACCAGGCTACTGGGACCCTTCTTGGGAGGTCTGCGTTGAAATGCAGTTTTCAATTGCTCCATGTAATTGGTGATGGTAGGAGGCTGTCATTTGTGTCATTATCAAAAGCACTTAGTTAGTACCTAACATATCTTATGTGTGGCAGATGCTTGAATAGGCATGTTCCTCTCTTTCTGGGGCCTTTGGTCTAAAATGGTGCTCATATCCTTGGGGACATGGGGTAAATATCAGAACCTTAAGCAGGAGAAAGTTACATCCAATTTTTTTTTTTCTAATGTATAATTTGGGGGTGGGGGTAGAAAAAATGAAGCTCAACAAATTTTTAAATGATGGGCTATGTGGAAAATACAGTTCATTGTCTTTGGGGTAGGATCCTTTTAAAGAGTATCACATTTGGGGGGTGGGAGGTATTGATCAAAAGATGGCATGGGTGTCAAAAAGTGAAGAGATACTCTTCTAAAAGTGTTCATTAATCCATTCACTTGCTCATTCAGAATTTATCAACTACTTTGCAGATGCCCAGATGTGTGGCTGGCACTATGAAAGGTATAAAACAGATAGACTCATCCATACCTTGAAAAACTCACACACTCAGGAATCCATGATGGAACAATGTTAACATGTGGAAAGAAGGGAATTATCCCAATCCACACAAACACAATTGGTCATGTGGAGACAGGGTTAGAGTGATTCTGAATCACTTTGGGATAGACTAAGAACTAGGCTTAGAGACAGACAAGCACAATTCCTCATTGACCTTAAATAACTCCAAGGCCAACTTCCTTGCTGTTCTCTCCCTCGTTCTCTGACGAAGGGGCAGAAATCAAGCCCCATGGCTTATGAATTTCTTCTCACAATTAGGAGAAGGTTTCTTCACCACTGTAGGCTTTACTCTTGGGCTAGGGAAAGGAAACACTCAAAACAAATCAGCTCTTCCACGAGGACTATATGGTCATATCATCATTAGAAGCAAAAAAAAGGGAGAGAAAAGAGAGAAAATGCAGTGCAAGGCAGAAGAGACCAGATTCCACTCCACCAAGGCCCCCATTGTCTCTGAGAAACCCGTGTTAACATGAGTAACAGTGACCCCTTCACCCCTACACTGACAGAGAAAGGAAAGGAAAGGAAAGTCATTGGCAAAGCGGTCAGGCCCTCTGAGCTTCAATGCCATTATCTTACTTAATCCTCACAAATTGCTTACCAGGAAGGTGTTAACAACTCTCATTTCTTGGATGAGGAAGCTGAAGCTCAGGAAATTTAAGTAACTTGGCCCAAAGTCATATTGCCAGTAAGTACTAGAGCCAGGAGTTAAATTCAGGGCTGTCTGAGGCCAGAGCTCATGAATTTTCCCCTGCCCCATACGCACCTCACTCCATGTATGCACAATCACACACACACACAGAACAATGCACGCACGTATGTCCAGCCCCTAGCTGGCTGCAGGATAGATAGTCCTTTAACAACTTCTACCTGTTCAGCCTCTCCAGGGATACATGAGTATTTTCCAAAGAGATTTTCCTCATTTCTTTCACTCACCCAAATTCTTAACGATTTCTATAATATTTTTATAATAGCAGCCAGGGTTTATTTTTGAAATGGACTACAGACTGCTATCTGGAGTGCTTCCGATGAGTAAAATGAGAAACTTCTATGCACACAAAATACTGCAAAATAAAATATTTAAAGACATGTGCATCTATTTTTATCATTCTGATGCAAAACTATACTATATTCTATTTATAAAGTTTATTTCCTTACATGTTTTCTATTTTTTCCCCCATCCTGTCATTCTTTTTCCCCTGGTAATCGCTAATATATCTAAGGAAGAGGAAGCAAGAAGTTGTACCACCTGTGCTTACTAATTATAGTGTTAGGCCTGGGTACTTTATTAGAATGCCGATTATCTCTCAAGCGGCTAACCCTACCTTTTTTCCTTAGAACTGGCAACAATTTAGATTCAAATATCTTCACGACAGGCAATTTTATTTTATGTGGCACACCAGAGGAGTAAGTTGGTTTGGGTGTGTTTGGTTTGGGGCTTTTTTTCTCCCCCTTTCCATTTTTGGTAGAAGGTTGTGCTTCAGAAAAGTATGTTCAGTTGGCCTATATGCCACAAGCCCGAACCCCACAGATACCAGCTCCAAGAAAAAGCAGGGCATTCTATCTCTGTGACTGATTTCATTTTTGGATTCCCTTTGAGTCTGCCAATAAGTCCCAGATGTGATGCGTTGGTTTTACGAATGCAAGCTACCTGTGTGTTGGGAGCAGAAGGAGACCGCTAGGTGGGGCCACCCACAACTGACAGATGGCTTTGGTCACTGATGATATTGGCTGGATTAAACTCCACTTAGGAGAGAAAGAAACCATAATGCCCCTTAACAATTTCCTTCGCTCCACCCAGTCATTCTACTGAAGAAAAGAAGATTTGAGAAGTCAAGACTCCAACACCACATGTGCTACATTAACATCTGGACAAGGGCTTGGGGTGGAGCGCCTGGTTTGTGAGAATAGCCAGCAGAAGGTCTGGCTGGCTGGTTATATAAACTGAAACTACTTCTCATTCAACTAAAAAAATTGGTAAATAGAGGTGCCTGCGTGGCTCAGTCAGTTAAGCATCTGCCTTCAGCTCAGGTCATGATCCCTGGGTCCCGGGATCGAGTCCCACATCGGGCTCCCTGCTCAGTGGGGAGTCTGCTTCTCCCTCTCCCTCTGTGTGTGCTCGCGCTCTCACTCAATCTCTCGCTCTCACGCTCTCTCAAATACACAAAATCTTTAAAAAATTGGTAAATATAAGGTGCCTGTTATATATACAAAAATATTACTAAAAGACTATAACTGTGTAATAAATTTTAATATACATGACTTTTTTTCATGAAGAAATGCTTGGAAAAAGTTTCTGTATTCTGGATTTGGGTTCCCTCAAGAAAAACAATAAATCGAAGTACCCTAGAGTATCACGTCTGACCAAGACCACGGCACATGTGAAGGCCAACGCAGTCCAGCCAAAGTGCAACAGTATCCTGAAAAATTGTTGTGGTTATTGTTTGAGAGTTCTTCAGTAAAAATGTTAGAGCACATTTACATGCTCTAGTGCTTTTTTTTTTTTTTTTCAGAATTCCCTGTTTTCTGTCCAGAAAAGAACTTTCATAATTACCACAGTGGAGTTAACTAATTCCCCAGGCTTCAGAGTCTTAAGGATCCCAGGTTCAAACACAATAATGACCTTTGTTCGACAAGTGAGTCGACATCTCGAAGACCTCAGTTTCCTCACTTGTGGAATAGTGCCTATGTTACAGAGCTGTGAGGATTCAGTGAGTTCATGTCTACCAGCACTTCACACAGTGCCCGTTAGGTGGCCGAGTGCTCAATAATTGTCAACTATGAATATAATCATGGCTATTCCCCTCCTCGATTCCTACCACTTCCTCTCAGCCCACTGGCCATATTCCTAACATTCTAACTCCTGACATGTGGGTTTTATGGGCAGCACAGTGAATGGTTAAAAGCATGGACTCCAAAGTCCCGCTGCCTGGGCTCGATTTCTGTCTTCCCCATTTGCTGGCCCTTTGACGGATAGGGCAGGTTACCTCACCTCTCTGCCATCAGTCTTCTCTCCTTTAAACCAGAGGTGATAATAGTATCTAATTTCTAGGGTTATTGTGAGGACTAAACGAGTTAATACGTGTAAGCAACTGAAAACTATGCCCAGCTGTAGTAAGCTCTCAGTAACTATTAGCTGTCATTATTATTTGTATGCCTATTAACGCAATAGGATCATAACCTCCTTGAGTGTCGTTGCTGGACTGCAATGTTCATGAAGTCAGCTTTTGTATTCACAGTATCCCCTGGCACCGAGCAGGACCTCAATAAATATTAATTTCAACCACCTCTTATTGTAGACTATGAAGTGGCTTTCTAACAGCTCTCTCACTCTGTGATAGCTCCCTTCAAATCCATCCTAACTGGCCCCCAGGTCTGTCCCAATCCTCTCCTACCTGCTGGGCCCATCTCATCCCCCATTGCTCCCCTCAACATACTCTACCTCCCACAATCACTGATCTCCTCCACCAGCCATGAACTGCAGGGAGGGAGGTCGCAGCCCCAGCCATTGGGAGTGAATCGTTATTCTTTTAGACCAGTCATGGCGGTCTCGGTCTCATTACTCTTGCCGTTGACTGACTGAGGAGGCATGGACATAAATGGAATTTTGACCAATTCGATGTGAGAACAAGCCTTCGGAGGAGAAGGGAAGTATCTGAAAAAGATTTTCCTCAATGACAGACCGCCTCTGTCCTCCCACTAGACACTGTGGCATTTGCGTGGGAGGCCTGGAGTGGCTCTGCCACCCGACATCCATAAGGGAAACTACTCCAAAGTACTGAGGATGCCTAACGATGCACTGACCTGCTGAGTTCATCAACCCTGGAGCACCTTAGCTATAGGGTTTGTGTTACATAAAAGAACACATATATTTGATTTGGGCTCTTCTGTTACTTGAAGCCCTAAGTAGCCTAACAGATACACAAGAAATCTTCCTCCTCCCCAATAAGCCAAGATACTAATACTTACCGCCCCCCCACAAGTGCACATGTCATAAACATACAGCTCATTGAATTTTCACAAACTAAACATAGCCATGAAACCAACACCGACACAAAAATTCAACTTCATTAATATGTCAGTGAAAGAAAGAAATCTTTTTTAGCTAGCTAACAAATAGGCAGAGATGATTAATATTCTTTCTCTTGACTTGGCTGCAGGAAAAGTGTATTCTCATATACTTTTGGTGAGAGTATAATTTGGTAATATGTGTTGCAATTTTAAACATGTTCACCTTTTGACTCAGCAGTTTAACTTCTAGGAATTAATCCTAAGGAAATAATCAAACAAACGCACGAAGAGGCATATAAATCTTCGTTGCTGGTGTTCCACAGCAAATGTTTGCAAATAACCCAGGTAGCTATCAATGGTGAATTGCTGAAATAAATTTTTGTGTACCTTTTAAAAATGAGACCTTAATGAATTGACATGGAAAGCTCCCCATGATTTACTGTTTAAGAAAATCAGCATGTTGTCAAATACACAGTATAGTATGAGCCCGTTTATAGTATGTAAGGATAACAGTGGGGAATAAAAGCATGGACAACATCTACTTTGTACACCATTGTTGTGTTTTACTTTGTGAATCAATAGGCACATGCTACTGTTTTCATCAGAAGTCACACTGAAAGAGCTGAGAACAAATACTCTGCAGGGTGTTGGATGGACTACCCCAGTACAACAGCCCTCTCCTCCTGACTTCCGCCAGCCGGGGTTAAGACAGTGGTTCTCACTGGGTTGTCCCTGTACCACTGGCTAGATACAGACATGGTCTAAATAGGACACTGGGTTTTCATAGCAACCTCAAAGAATTCACTGGAAAGATTACAACCAATTATATTAATGGCAACTTTTGTATTCTTTTAACTTCAGGTGAGAGGAATAATTTTTAAAACGTCTATAAGAATTACAGCTATATGACATTCCAGAAAAGGCAAATGGAGATCAGTGGTTGCTGGGGGGTTAGGGTGGAGGGAGGGATGACTAGGTGGAGTGCAGAGGACTCTTAGGGCAGAGGAAATATTCTGTATGTACAATACTATATGAGGCACACATGCTGTTATACATTTCTCCAAACCTAGAAAATGACCAACACCAAGAGTGAACCCTCACATAAACTATAAACATTGGCTGATAATGATGGGTCCATGTCGGTTCATCACTGGTAATAAATGTACCACTTTGGTGGAGGATGTGTGGGGACAGGAGGTTTATGAAAACTCTGTACTTTCCATTCAACTTTGTTGTGAGCCTGAAACTGCTCTAAAAAGATTAAGTCTGTTTGTCATTCAATATATGTATATATTGCAAAGTAATCACCCCAAGTCTAATTAACACCCTTACCACACATAGTTATACATGTTTTTTCTCGTGATGAGAACTTTTAAGATCTACTCTCTCAGCTACTTTCAAGTACACAATACAGTGTTAATAACTATAGTCACCGTGCTGTACATTCCATCCCCAGGACTTATTTTATAACTAGAAGTTGTACCTTTTGATCACCTTCGCTCACTTCCCTCACCCTCCCCGCCCCCACCTGCAACTACCAATCTGTTCTCTGTATTTATGAGTTCAATTTTTTTGTTTTTGTTTTTAGAGTCCACATACAAGTGAGATCATATGGTATTTGTCTTTTTCTGTCTGATTTATTTCACTTAGCATAATGTCTTCAAGGTCCATCCATATTATCACAAATGGCAGGATTTCTTTCTTTTTTATGAATGATATTCCATTACATAGATAATGAGTAATTAGCCATTATATATAATATAGATATATCACATTTTCTTTATCCATTTATCTATCAGTGGACAGTTAGATTGTTTCCATGCCTTGGCTATTGTAAATAATGCTACAATGAACATATATCTTTTTGAATTAGTATTGTCATTTTCTTCGGGCTAAATATCCATATGTGGAATTGTTGGGATCATATGGTAGTTCCAGTTTTAATTTTTTGAGGAAACTCTATACTGTTTTCCATAGTGGCTGCACCAATTTACATTCCCACCAACAGCATATGAGGTTTCCCTTTCCTCCACATCATTGCCAACACTTGTTATTTCTTGTCTTTTTGATAAAAGTCATTCTAACAGGTGTGAGGTGATATCTCAATGTGGTTTTGATCTGCATTTCCCTGTTGATTAGTGACTTTGAGCACCTTTTCAGGTACCTCTGTATGTCTTCTTTGGAAAAAAAAATGTTCAGATACTGTGTCAATTTTTTAATCAGATTGTTTTGATGGGGTTTTTTTTTGGGGGGGGTGTTATTGAGTCATATGAGTTCTTTATGTTTTTGATATTAACCCCTTTAAAGTCTATTTTTAAAGAAATCCTATAAGCATAAAACTCTTCTTGGGAAATAAGGTCATTTGTTTCTCTCATGAGAAAAAAATGACTGGTGTGAGCTAAAATGGGAAAGGTTCAAACTACTCACTAATTATAGCTTGTTTCTGAATGCCCACTGACTATAGCAACCTAAACAACACCTTATTATTCTCACACCTAGAACATTTATCTGCCCAAGGATGTTTCATATTTAGAGGTAAGTTTTCACCCAAAGCATTGCAGGCATAGATGAAATCAAATAGAGACAGTTTCAATCACTTGCAGTGTTTAAAATATTTATAATCCTTTCTATAGCCAAAGGCAGCCAGGCTAATTATTTACCAAGCAAGTGGAAATGATGTCCCCAGGGATATAGCAGAACTGATACATCAATTGGGAGAAAGATTGGTAGTTAGTTGGAGTTCAGGGAGTCTCAAAAGCATCTTGGAGTGGCTCTATTTTAGCCTCACATAAGAACTGGACCATCGACCTACAAATGACACATTTGCTACTGAAAAGATCAAACGGTGCTGGGAGGGCTTCTGTAACTAGTCCTCACGTTGATTTTCTGAGCATCTCTAATGAGCTGCAGCGATAGAAATCTATGCTCTCTGGGACTAGGGGGTCCCCAAATGGAAAGGCTCTGCAGATTCCAGGAGAGAGATTTAATGGAGGTGGGAGATCATTGGGCCTCCACAAAGGGCTTTAAATTTCCCAGCCGAAAAGCTTTCTATTGGTAACAACAGTGATGGGTTTTGTTAATTAGAAGACCAATTAAGGCTTGCTTTAAAATTTTTCAGACAACATAGTAACATCTAGACTTGAAATTGACACTTTCATCTGACTCCTCCAAAAAATAACAGCAACAGCTTGATCATATTCTTCCAGAATTTTTTCTACATGTATACATATGCATATATTGGTGTTTGCAGCTGTGAATTTAGATATCACATTACAATGTTGCCAGTCATTCCCAACTCTTCTTGAAATGTTCCATTAATGACAGAGAGGTTTGGAGATTTGATGCAAAGACCAACAGACTGGACTGAGTTTGCCCCCTGTTGAAATGTCTGATTTCTACCTCACATCAGTTATGATAATGCTTCCTAAACACTGCTAGCTGTGTTGTCTAAGGTTGAAAACCCTAACCGGTGATCATTTTGCAAGCCAGAAACCTTGAGGTTCTCCTTACCTTAACGCCATCCTCTCCCTACCACCTTCTTCCATCCAGCCAGCCAATCTGAGCTCCTTCCCTGTTCGTGTCTCTCCATTTTCAACATCATGACCTTGGTCCAAGCCATCAAAATCTCCTGTCTGAACTACTGCAGTAGCCTCCTTATGGTCTTGTCTTCTTCTAATCCATTCTCCACAAAATAGCTAGAGCCCTCTTTTTTTTTATTAAGATTTTATTTATTTATTTGACAGAGAGAGAGAGAGCACAAGCAGGGGGAGCGGCAGGCAGAGGGAGAAGCAGGCTTCCCGCGGAGCAGGGAGCCCGATGCGGGGCTCGATCCCAGGACCCTGGGATCATGACCTGAGCGGAAGGCAGACGCTTAACAACTGAGCCACCCAGGCGTCCCTACAGTCCCTCTTTTTAAAGACATAAATCTAATCCTAACATCTACTTATCAAGAGCTTTGCATTGCACGTATAACAAAATCCTGTATGGGGTTCCCATCTGTCCTCACGTGTTATTACTTTGCCTCCTGATCCAGCCTCAGCCACTCTCATTTCCCAGGTTCCAGGCACTCTGGCTTCCAATTCCTGGAGTGGTGCCCCCCACCCCTGGCTCAGACACATGGACGCTGCTGTTCTCTCTGCCTGCAGTCTTCTTCCTCAACCCTCCCTACTTCACCTAGTAAACTCCTATTCAGTCTTCAGATCTCAGCTCGAACACCACTTTGTCCAGATAATTTTTTACTGTACGTGTGATGGTTTGGTTAATATCTCTGTTGCCCACTAGATTGTAGGCTGCATGCAGACAGGTCTGTTTTAGTACCTCATTTCCCCAGAAACTAAGAGAGTACCTGCCACATGGCGGGAACTAGAATATTTGCAGTCAATTTACATCCCAGGAAAGGACCTGAATTTGCTAGTAATTAAAGGACCAGCACTGGTGAAGTTGCTGGCAGAGGCCCAGCTGGGGAAACACTGACCATGCCCCGTGGTAAAAGAGCCTGAAACTAGGAGTTTGCTCTCCCCTTCCAAGACCAGTCATGCACCAAACCCCTGGCTTCTGGTTGTTCTCCGTTCAGCGTGGCCACTTCTGGATGGGCAGAAATGACATTACACATATGCATAGCAGTTCTGATTTCTCCTTTTTCAAGATGAAAAGACCTTTCAAAGGTTTTTAAAATTAATTATTTTTTTTACTAGTGAATTGAGCTGGGGAAATAAACCAAATCTATCAAATTACTTTTCCATCCTTTGGTGCCCTCTATTGACAGTAAACTCAATTGCAGTGAAATTACACCAAGTTTTTTCCTAGCGAGGAGAGCTGTGAGGAGGGTCTTTTCAAGTCTTTCTACAAATACAGGTTCTGGGTGAATTTAAAATCTTTGGGTAAGTCCAACTACTCTTTCATTAAAAGCAGTGTTTATGGGATCATGCATCCGAACTTTCTGTCACATCTTTAGGCATCTTCATCTGGCCAATGTTAGAACTCATAGCAAAATTGTGATAGAATTCCAAGTGTCAAATAGCAGTAAGAAAGAATCATCTTTGCCTGTGCAGAAAATACACCCTACACAGAACTGCCAGATTATGTTTTTGTTTTTCCTGCCTGGGCAAAAAGCAGACTTATACTGGAAACACGGACAAAGCAACTATTAAAATATAACATTTACTTAATTTTAATTATTTTTATTTTAATTTGTTAATTAAATAAAACTACATAATTTTAATTTTAATCAATTTAGTTTTCCCAAATAACTTTAGTTTCAAAATAATGTTAGTTCTTTTCAAAACATATGGTCCACTTCTCATAGAAAAATGGATGAGTCCATAAAAAAGGAGACCTCAACTTTGTATGTGCCTTTAATCAAAAGTTCAGTTATTGGTTAGGAACTTATTTTTCTAGGAGCACTGAAAATTGAAGCAAACAAAAATGTAAGAAAATTCTCTGAAATGAATTAATTATAATTGCTTGGTTTTCACAAATTTTGGAAGGAGATACATGTAGAACAGAGCCCACTTTAAATTTTCCAGTGGTCAGCCAAGAGAACTCCTCCATTTTTTCCCTCCGGAAGTGGTCCGTGAAGATAAATGAAAGAATGACTAATCTCCATACTGAATCTACAACTCAGCTTTTATATCTAAGGTACGTCTGGATGCCGAGTCAGTGTCACAACCAGACAACAGAAATACAACGCAAGCCACACGTGTCACTTTAAATTTTCTAGTAGCCACTCTAAAAACAGTAAAAAGAAACAAATGAATGCTGTTTTAATATGTTATTTTATTTAACCCAGGAGGTCCCAAATATTATTACTTCAACATGGAATCAATATAAAAAATTATTCACAAGCTATTGCACACTTGTTTTCATGATGCTTTCGAAATCTAGTGTGTACACTTAGTGCCAATTAGTCAATTCAGACACGAAGTTTTCAATGATTAATGTGAAATGCAGTTCTATTAAAGCAATAAAGTTATCTTTAATGGAAAAATATTTTACATGGCCTCAGCTCCTAAATTAAAGTTAAGTAGGATGAAGTAAAACTTGAATTTCAGTACCTGCACCTCTCTTGCCACATTTCAGGTGCTCACAACCGTAGTGAGGCTAGCAGCTAACTGTGATGGGTAATTTTACATGTCGACTTGGCCCGCCACTGGGTGCCCAGATGAAACACTATTTCTGGGGGTCTGTGAGAGTGATTCTGAATGGGATTAGCATTGGAATCATTGCATTCAATAAAGTAGATTGCCTTCACCAATGTGGGTAGACGGCATCCAATCTGTTGAGGGCCTGAATAGAACAAAAGGCAGAGGAAGGAGAAATTCACCTCTTTTTTCCTGCCTTCCCGCTGGGCTGGGACATCTCATCTTTTGCTGGACTGGGATTTATGCCATAGGTTCCCCTTGTTCTCAGGCCTTTGGATTTGGACTGAATCGCACCACCAGCTTCCCTGGGTCTCCAGCTTGCAGATGGTAGATCGTGAGACTTCTCAGGCTCCATAATGGTGTGAGTTCATTCCTCATAATAAATCTTTATGTATAACCTGAAGGTTATATATACAGGTCCTGTTTCTCTGGAGAGCCCTGGCTAACACACTTCCATTCTGGGCGGCACAGGTCTAACACATTCCCAGCCGACAGCAGCTTCTGGTAAATGCTAAGTCATCTCTATCCTGGCTCTGCCACCAACTAAGTGATCTTGATCAAATCATTGACCTCTCCGGGCCTCCCTTTCCTCCTCTGTAAATAAGTATTGAAGGACACGATCTTTGAGACCCCTTCTAACCTGTAAGTTTATATCTCTAAGTCCTCCCACATACCCCTTGGATTCACCTAATTTCCAGAAAGGAAAGCAGAAACTCTATGTAAGCCTACACTCAGTTCTGTTCTACAATCTTTCATGGAGCATCCACTGGTGTAAACACCTGAAGACACACAGATAAATACGTTACTGGCTTGCACTCTAGAAGCTCCCAATTGAATGACATCATTCGCTATGACGCATATAGGACAAAGCTACCTGCAAGCTATGAACAACTACTGTAGTAACACACTGAACAGTGCAACAGTTCCACAGAGTTCACAAAATGATTGTTTTAACTCAGTGAATTCAGTGAAAAATCAGGTAAGCCATGCGTTTGGCATCACCCAAACAAAATAACTAAT
The DNA here is from genome assembly GCF_002201575.2 of Neomonachus schauinslandi. Classification (NCBI taxonomy): domain Eukaryota; kingdom Metazoa; phylum Chordata; class Mammalia; order Carnivora; family Phocidae; genus Neomonachus; species Neomonachus schauinslandi. The sequence goes on along the minus strand of NC_058404.1, from coordinate 114,521,309 downwards.
ATATTGGATTTTTTCTCTTTTGGAATCTATGCTCTAGGTTTCACTTGGGCAGCCTCAATAGCTGAAGAGCATACAAATGGTGCTGAGTTCATATGTCCCTTTCTGAAATGTGCTTTATTTGCTCTCTCAGGTCTAAAAGCCGTGTGCTGATCTGCTTACCATGGACTCTCCTGAGAACAGCAAGTCCCCTAGCTAACATGTGCCAAGCAGATACCAGCCTGTGAATCGAAAGTCTACATAAAGCAATTTCCAGCTGAGGCAAAGCATTCAGAGCCCCCACTGTCTTAGTCTGCAGTATCTTTTTCAGCTTATCGAAAGGCTTCCCATGGTCCACAAATAATCCATTTCAACCTCAACCTCAGCTGTGAGACCTACGATTCACCCCTTCCACTTCAACCCTTTGCAAACTGGGGCCCAGGCTAGCTCCATTGGCTAATGGTGGCTACGGACCTGTCCCTCCAAATTCCTGCACTGAAGGACAAAGCAGTAGCTATAAATTTCACTAAGACCTGATGTTAAAGCTATTTAGTGTTTCTTAGGACTCTGAAGCATTTATTTCTGCCCCACATCGAACCCATTCTCCACAATGAAATGAGACGACTTCTCAAAAGAAAGCATTTGATGATCTAGCTGGTGAAAACATAGAAATGATTAAAACAGAGGCAAAGAATCCACATGTTGTTATTACCTTAATGATTAAAACATGTATCTCATTAATTTAAGCTGACAGTGGGCCCTTTTGTGGGTAGACAACTCATATGTAATGTCTTACTCCAGCTGAAGAGACTTGTCCCATGCCAAGCCTGGCTCCCCATTGCTTTTATTACTGAGAAGCCATCGGTACAATCCAAAATGATTAAAGCCACAGAGATTGAATTGCAGACAAAGAACTTCAGACTGGATCAGGGATGGGAAAATAAAACTCCAACCAAGTACAGAACTCAAGGGACTTACGATCAAAACATCCAACATTTTTTTTAAAGCTGGAAAATTCAACTTTCTAGTTTATAACATGAAAAAAAAAAAACTGACATGGTCTATTAATACATTAATACTTTTTCTGTGGGAGGAGTTCTTCCAGGGTCCCTAAAAGAGAACCCTTAAAATCATATATGTATTGTAGACAAAATGTCAGAAGTATAAGGAAACTAATGAAACACATTCCTGGGTCCAGTTCTCCTTGTCCATAGCTGCTCAAGCCTGGAGAAACTTGTGAACTTGGTTACTGGGATAATGATTAGCAAAATGGCACCGAAAACATTTAATCACAAATACAACAGAACAGCAAAATTAATATCTCACAAAAATTACAGAAAAATAAAATTCTTCAAATTGCCTCCATATGCCTAACCCATGAAAAAGAAAATTTTTTTTGCACAAAACAAACACAAATAACTCAAACCTCCACTGTTACTCAAAAAGCACAGAAATTATTTTCTGTTGCTAGTACTCTGCATCTAATTTTTAAAATCCATTTTAAACCACTTCTCAATCACCAGACCTGAGCCTTGTTCTTTTTCTTCTTTAGTTGTAACTACTATATTAAAGCAAACTGTCCCCTTCTATGATGTTAGATTAGCCCACAGAGGAAATTCCCACTCCCTCTGTTACACATCTTCTTTCACATTGTATCCATTCCCATGGGACCATCGTGATCGAGCTCACGATACAGATTAACTGAGTGAAGGGCACAATTCTTAGGATACTTTTCAGTGCTTCTTAAAACAAAAGTGCTTATGTTGAGATAGATCCTGTTTTAATCAAATGGTAAATTTCATTCTGATATTCTGCTGTTCAACAGCCAGTTCTTTCAACGTAAAGACAATCATGACCAATGCCATGTGAATTTTCCCCACTTGACTATGGATGGATTCTTCTTAAGTCAAAATAAGCTTGTCTTCAGTAATAAAAATACTGAAACAGGGGATGCATGGGTGACTCAGTCGGTTAAGCATCTGCCTTCGGCTCAGGTCATGACCCCAGGGTCCTGGGATCGAGCCCCGGGTCCGGCTCCCTGCTCAGTCGGGAGTCTGCTTCTCCTTCTCCCTCTGCCTCTCTACACACCGCCCTCCCCCGCTCGTTCTCTCTCTCTCTCTTTCTCAAATGAATAAATACAATCTTTTTAAAAAATACTCAAACAAGAACTCTTAAATAGACTATGTCTGAAGCACCCCACTCCACCTGTGTGTTGACATGAAAGCTGTATTGCCTATGGAGACAAAGAGAGTAACTAAATGGTGACGCCACAACCGTTAGTTCTTTATCTGTATAGATGAGACCTATTTCTGGTTGATACTTCCTCTGGCTTGGTAAAGCTGGCGATATGATATTGATGCCTAAGAGTAATGTTCCTGGCAAAATCTTGGTAATTTTAGATGACTTCTTTCTTTAATTTCCTCTTTGTGACCTGCTATTTAATAGGGTTCACAATGCATTTATTATATTATGCTTCAATATTAGGACTTTCAATTAGCAATATTAGGACTTTCAATTGGGGACTAGCAGAAATAGTTCAGCTAATGAAAATAATGATTTTTTCATGCTGTACTACATGGTAATTTAAAGTATTTCTATTAAACAAACTGTCTCATTAGAGCTCCTGATGATGTTTTGATATGGTCAGAAATCCCAAGGATGCTACTGGGATCCACTGTAACTCATATGAATGAGCTAAGGAAGGTTAACATATGCCAAACATTTTAGAGTACTCAAACGACCTACTTTAAAACAGTTTGAAGCCATTTGGTGGTGTGGATCCAGGATAAATTACCCTTGCTTAACAAGTACGTCCCAATTTATGTTCCAAAAGGCATCCAAGTTCTATCACTGAGATTTATTTGAAAAATTCTATTTTTTTTCTCGGATCCTATCTGAAGATTACCTGAAAGCACATTTGTTTGTAAAGTCCTTGTTGTCCTGTTACTACTTTGTTTCTCACAGGATAAGCTAATAATGAATATTATAATAAAGACTTGACTGTTTTATATCATATTCCCTATCAATTTTTCCCAAGGGATTCTAGACTCATTTGGACATTTCTCGAGGAAACAAAATATTAAATGCGCAAATAAACTAAATTGGTAAAAGTATCACTGAGATACTCTTTTTTTTTTTTTTTTTAGGAATCTCTGTGCCCAGTGTGGGGCTTGATCTCAGGACCCCGAGAGTCATGCTCTACCAACTGAGCCAGCCAAGCACCCCTCACTGAGATACCCTTAAGATAAATTAAATGTTATTACTTTAAGTTAAATATTCAAATGCCTTCAGATAAGCTGAAAGTTTTTTTAAAGATTATTTATTTATTTGAGAGAGAGAGAGCACGAGTGGGGGGAGGAACAGAGAGAGAGAAAGTAGCGACTCCCACTGAGCAGGGAGCCTGACAAGGGGCTCAATCCTGGGACTCCGTCCCAGGACCCCGGGATCATGACCTGAGCCGAAGGCAGACGCTTCACCGACTGAGCCACCCCGGAGCCCCAAGCTGAAGGTTTAAAAAGATAAGAAATTATGTTGCTTTTACTGTGGTTAAAAACAGATGAAAAATAAATTTTTCATGTTCTTAACATAAGCAAGAAGTGAAATTTGTAAACTTTTTATGTCACCAAAACAACTAGTTTCTTGAATTTAAATACCTGTTAATTTGATTTAAATATCAGATTTATTATTGTAGCTGGCTGTCTGCCCAAGGAGGTAAGAAATGGTTTTCGTGAACACATAGCAATCCTGCCACAAGTCTCTAGAGCCTGGGCAGGAACTTGCCAAAAAGGAATATAATCTCACCATTGTTCTTATAACAGAAGAGGTCATCATCTGGTCTTTAAATCGAATACTAAATGTAAGTCTGTGTAATAACAATTAAAGTACTATTCTAACTAAAAGTATTAAGTAACCAGTAACTACATGACATGATGTAAACACCATGGTGCCTCTTCAAGGCACATGGATTCAGCTTTTCCTATGCAATTCTCTGAAACTCTGAGTTCTGAAAATATTTCTCTTTTCCACTCACCTGGCTGCCCAAAATGGCAGATACAATAACTTCAACTTCACTTTAATTCTGAAAGCTGGAGTACATCAAATTAAATATCACCCAAATATTGTTTTCCTAGGCGACCCAAGTCCGAGCTTTTTTAAAAAGCATACCTCCCAGGGCGCCTGGGTGGCTCAGTTGGTTAAGCGACTGCCTTCGGCTCAGGTCATGATCCTGGAGTCCCGGGATCGAGTCCCGCATCGGGCTCCCTGCTCGGCAGGGAGTCTGCTTCTCTCTCGGACCCTCCCCACTCTCATGTGCTCTCTCTCATTCTCTCTCTCTCAAATAAATAAACAAAATCTTTAAAAAAAAAAAAATAAAAAAAAAAAAAAAAAAAAAAAAAAAAAAAAAAAAAAAAAAAAAATAAAAAAAAAAAAAAAAAAAAAAAAAAAAAAAAAAAAAAAAAAAAAAAAGCATACCTCCCAAACCAATTTAAAGCTCAGCTGTGTGGTGTGTGTATGTGTGTGTGCGTGTGTGTGCGTGTGTGTTTTAAGCTATGTATTTTTGAGAGCCGAACATAGACAAAGCCTCAACAGAACATCCAAATAGCCTCTCAACTGATATTTCATTCAGTTGAAGTTCTGCCAGAGGTCTGATTTCACAAGTCCTTGTTATTAAAAAGCTTTCCAAACTTTCTGTAATGACCTCTGATGCACAAGCAAATCCACCCATTGTATAACCAGTCTCCAAAGCAAAAAGTAAGTGGAAGATTGAGGCAAGCACCAGGAGATTCAGGCAAAACCTCAGAGCTTGTTTTGTATCTTCTTTTAAATATCACAACCCCAGAGCAAGACAGCAAATAATTGACAGGCAATGGAGAAAAGAGTGATGGGATTGAAACACGCAGGAACTGACCTAGAAAGACAGATAAAAGGAACTGAGCCAGACTGGTTGCTCCATCTTAACACAGTCCTGAGAGGTAGATATTTCTGAGATCTGGCCCATGACTTCAAACATATTGCTCAATGTTTCTGTTTTGGTAACTTACTTTTTCAAAAGAGGAGAATAAGAAATGGGTTCAGTTTCATCTCTGAGCTGAGGTGCATTCAAAGGCATCCTTCTGGTCTTTTTTTTCTCTAGGAGACAACCCTCCACGGAAGCCTGCCCAGGGAGATTTCTTTGTGACCAAAGGAAAGTTACTTAACCTCCTGGCCTCAATTTTCTCTTCTGCAAAATGGGAGTTAAAAATCTTTACCTTGTGGGTCTGGATGAGGATAAAATAAGTTAAATTGTATAAAGGCACTTAACAAAGGGCCTCACAAATTCAAAAAAACAAAACTTTGGGAAATGGTAGCTCTTGTTATTTTAAAAAGAAAGTTTATACCAGCTGTCAGTGACCTTCTGCATTATCTAACAATCCTTCAAGTTGGCAAATTATTATTGGAAACCTAAAACTATCTGTATTTAATTTAATCTAATTCCATTCATTTTAGGCTATAAACTAGAGAATTACACACTATCTTCTATGTGGTTTTATGTAGTTTCAATTATTTCATCTTGAAAACGCTGAGGTATTGAAATAGATGGTGCCACATGGAGTTAAAATTGTCCACATAGAAACTCAGAAGGAATTTAGCGTGTACTCAGTGTAGCATGAACAAATCAAATTAACAATTCTCAAAGCCTGTATGATAAATGAAGACTTAAATGTTGTCTGAATATAAAACATCATAGGAACACAAAAGCTCAGGTTTTATTTGAAAACAAATAGCAAAAAAAATCCATGATAGGCAACCATGGGCAAAGCTCCTCTGTTGTCAGAGCTGTGACAAGTAACTAAGTCTACACATTTTATTTTCACCTCCTCTGCCCTTCCCTGCATGTAGACTAGTAGATGGGGTAATGTATCTGAAGAGGGCAAGAGGCAAGAAGGAACAAGGACAACTGAGGTGGGAACCCAGACATGCTGATCAGTTCTTGAATAATCCATATCTGTAAGACTATGAAATTTTTGGTGATTAACATATAAAAACAGCCTCAGTGCTAAGAAGAGAGAAAGGGTTAAGAAGCAGTATGGGAAACCTCCAGGAAAAAGCTAAACATACTTCAAAGGAAAAACCTAGGAACAAAAATAAAATATTTCTCCATAAGCAATTTTGTTTAGCTCTTGCATAAAGGACAAGATCATCTAAGTTGACTCTTTTTTTAAAATTTTTTATTGTTATGTTAATCACCATACATTACATCATTCGTTTTAGATGTAGTGTTCCATGATTCATTGTTTGTGCATAACACCCAGTGCTCCATGCAGAATGTGCCCTCCTCAATACCCACCACCAGGCTAACCCATCCTCCCACCTCCCTCCCCTAAGTTGACTCTTGAGTAAGGATGTTATCTGTTGGGCCACTACCATTGAGAGAAGCAGAACAGCATAGCAATGAACGGACTCCAGAGCCAGACTCTCTGGGTTCAATCTCAGTTCTGGAACTTTCCAGCCTTGTGACCTTGGACAAGTTGCAGAACTTCTCTGCCTCAGTTCTCTTCTCTATAAAGTGGGGATGATAACAGAACCCACCTCATAATGTTCTGAAAAGGTTTAAATGGGCTAATATATCTAGCATCTAGAACACATAATAGGTATTCTTGACATAATAGGTATTATACTTGAATGTTTGCTATTGCTCTTAATTGCTATAACCTGTTAAAGATCAAACATCAAGGGACTCCTGGCTAGCTCAGTCGGTTGAGCGTCTATCTTCGGCTCATCGTGATCCCAGGGTCCTGGGATTGAGTCCCGCATCAGGCTCCCTGCTCAGCAGGGAGACTGCTTCTCCCTCTGCTTGCCGCCCTCACCCCGTGCCCCACTTGTGCTCTCCCTCTCTCTGACAAATAAATAAGTAAAATCTTAAAAAAAAAAAAATCAAACCTCAAAGGAAGGTTGAGTTTTGTTATCATGTGTTTATTTTTAGGTACTTTAGAGAATGTATTGATTTCCTATTGTTGCCGTAATGGATTTCCATGAATTTAGTCGTTTAAACAACACAAATTTATTATCTTACAGTGCTGGAGGTCAGAAGTTAGAAATGAATCTCACTGGGCCCAAAATGTTGGCAGGGCACTGCCTTTCTGGGGGTTCTAGGGGAAAATCTATTTTCTTGTCTTTTCAGTTTCTAGAACCTGCCCACTTTCCTTGGCTCGTGGCCCTCTTCCATTGTCAAAGCCAGCAATGTCCCATCAAGTCTTTCTCACATTATGTCACACTGACACTGACTCTTCTACCACTTTCTTCCACATTTTAAGACCTTTGTGATTACACTGGACCCATCCTGATAATCCAGGACAATCTTCCTATTTTAAACTCAGCTGATCAGCAGCCTTAATTCCATCTGCAACCCTAATTCTTTTTGCCATGTACCAAAACATATTCATAGGTTCCAAGGTTTAAGATGTAGACATTTTGGGGGGGGCATTGCTCCACCTATCACAGTGAGGGATAGCAATCTATCTTAAATGCTGGGATGATTTATATAGTTAGCATGGTAAAGTGAGAAAAGTTCTAGAGTGAACAGATACGAGGCCTGAGGTCAAGCCTGTGTTGTTATTATCTAGTGTTATGACTATGATTAATTTTAAGTCACTTGAACTCTCGGGGTATGCACAATGAGCTGGTATTGCACTGCCAAAGTCTGCACCCCTAACTAGGTATTTGCCTCAAAAATAGTAATTTGGTAACATGGAGCACAGAGCCAGGGAGTACAAGATCATCACCTCCAGTGGAAAAACCACTCAAAAATGCTTAAGCGACAGATGATGGTCATAAACAGTGTCTCTTTTACTTGTGAACTGTGGCCCATGTCCAAACTTTGGCTGACTATTCACCTTGAGATAGCCTCCGATTCCAACTGTGAAGCAACAAGGATCCCACTGACTTTCCAGTCTAGTCTGTTTTGAGTTCTTGTATACTTATGCAGATGTTTTTAGCTGGTGATACGTGTTGCCTTCAGAAGTTCATCACTTACAGAATCTTGGAAAGCAGCATGTGTGTTCCCTGCTCCTCTTCCCAGGCAAGAACAGCTGTGTAATAGCAAATCTGTCAGGCTTTCAGCTGCTCCTTGTCCAAGACCTCCAGGGTTGGCCTATCTTTCCAAGCGAATTTGAGGCTTCTCTCTTCTCTTTGTTCCCTGTGGCTATCTATGACTAGGGGGTGGGTCTCAGAGCTGTGTGGTCCAGGAGGGATATTTTGGGCTAATAATATCCATTGTCCTTGGGAGCTTACATTTGCATGATACCACAATAAAGTTCCTGGGTTGAATTTGCTTGATGGCAATGGCAGACCATTGGAAAGGAGCCAAAGCCTTAAATGAAGTGAGAGAGGTCATGTCCAACAGATGGTGTTGAGCAGGAAGGTAACAAAGAGTCTGAAATGAGTGACTTACCTTTATTATTGAAGGCATGACCTTGAAAAATATCATGAAGCCAGAAATGAAGAAATGAATGTGACCCAGTTGCTCTTCATTCCCAAGCAAAATAAATCTTCTCCTCTACCTCTTATCAGAAGGGCTCATTAACAAAAACTGCAATAAAAAAATTGTTTTAATGCTTTCTCTAAGTTTGTCATGTGAAAAGAAATCACTTGTTATATCATTTAAATTTGATGTCCTAGGGCAGGAACATTTGGCTGCACTAATAACAGTGCATCGAGCATATACACAGTAGGGTCAGTGGGGGGTCTTTATGTTAAATGATTTTAGTAGATGTGACTCTTGGCCCGCAGGAGCATGAAATCTGTTTCTGTTTGTTTGTTTTGTATACTAATATCCAGTGAAATCAACCCTTTTCTCCTTGCATTTGGAAAACTCTTTTGGTTGAATTTGAGAGCTGGGTCTCTTTCAACGTTGTATATATTTTTACTTAATGATGGAAAAAGTTGACTGATTAATAAGAATGCTTGAATACTAGGCTGAATGGCTATTACCATTTTTAATCATTAAGGTTCACTTAGCAAGAAAATCCTTTCTGCCTCAACTCTTATTAATAGAATCATTTAAAAATATGTTGGTTGATATTGGTTTGTTTTCTTAAAATGAGAAGTATAATGCATTGAGTCTAATTTTTTCAGTGTGTTACTACTATATTAAGGATCTCGTAGGCTATGGGAATCAGGATTCTGGACACGTCTGGACATTATACAGCTGTGGCGTAACTATGTCTGGATGTTAGAACATGCCAGTGTAGTCATTACTTTTTATTAAAAGACTGATACGCCATTATTTTTCCTGAAAGTCAGCGTGGAAGCTAATTCCAGTTAATTTATGGTTCATTTCACTGAGCTCCACGTAAATGAGATTTTACTGTAAGATGGCCAATTCTATTATGAAATATGAGATTTGGGGGCAAAGTTAACATTTACAAGCAGGAAGAAAACGAATGTCTTTAAAACTTGAAAGATGAGGCTTCTTAGAGCTTATTTTCTGCATGCCACATAGGTCTGCCGGTTTCTGGTGAAACCTAATTCCAAGCACCTCTTTTTACCTCTAAGAACTCTGGTTTGTGTATTTTATTTGGTGACATTTGTGGTGGCTTCTTTCTGTTGCTCTGAATTTGTCCAAAAACTGTGGAACATCCTCATGAGCTCAGTCTCTGTAATCCATCTCTAAGTCAAGTGCCCCTCTCTGAAGAGTTCTCTGGTCCTTATGCCTGCTGCCCGACCAGCAGGGTTGGCTTGGAGGCAGGACTTAATTTACCTCACTTTAAATCATGTGCTCAATTGCCTTCTTTTTCTCAGGTGGTGAAAAGCCACCAAAGGATAGCTTAGTGCTTAAGGAAAAATAAAGTTAGGGAAATTATCCATCTGCTTGTAAATATTAGGTTCATGTATATAAAGTAGCTAATTCTAACACAATATTAGACGCTCCTTCAATAAAAGCAAAAGAATTAAAAGATCTTAGAATTTCTTTGTCATGCTTAAAATTCTCCCCTGCTCCAATCGCCTAGTTTTTTAGGAGTATTTGTTCTCTCTTATAATCTGAAAATGCATGCGCCTAATTGAAATAAGATGTACTCCTTAAATGATGAAAATAAAAAGTGATCAAAATAGATTTTTGTTATCCGTTGGGCATTGGCAGTTTAAATGCAAACTGCATGGCTTGCAGTGTGGGGAATTAATTATTGGTAATTGAAGTTGTAAGCTTAATTCCCAGCTTGCTTCAATGAAAATGAATCCTTCTATTTAATATTGAAATAAGCACCACTAACCTCATGATCTAGGACAGCACATGCATTCAGCTATTGAGCAACAGTGAATGTTAAAAAAGCTTTATCTCTTAAACACTGAGTTGTGATTAAAACAAAACAAAACAAAAACATCAGGAGGTAGATACATTAGCAAATAGCATAATAGATGGTGTTGGGTACCCTTAATAGATCCTGTTCTTTTTCCTTGGTGACAAATCCCATCATGTATTCTAATAAAAGTCTAAACCATTAAAAAAAATATGTGTGTGTATATATATATCACTTTTTGAAAATTTGTGCCCACTAACATGTTTTCATTGAAATGCACTGTCATACTGAAGCAAGATGACCATTTCAATTGTTAAGCAAGTAAATGTACTGTCCTGTGTTTCTGCTATGAGGAGTTCTTTTCTTTCGGAGTGAATATTACAACCAGGCATGACGTGGACTCTGCTTTCTGCCTGGTCTCATCTCTGATCTGTCTCTGTCTCTTGGCTCTGGTCATCCAAAGATGCCCTTGGGCATTTACATTCCCTGTTCCTTAGGTCTGGTAGGCTCTCCTGGGTCCCCTATATTCACCCTTTGCTTAATCAACATTTTTTTTTACTCCTCTCAAATATCAGCTCACACATTACAACTGAGACTGGAGCAAGTCCTCCTCTTTCATATTCTTAACACAGTAAATCATGTTGTCATTACTTGCTTTGTGCTTGTCCCTTCCGCCAAAAGACAGTTTCAGGAAGGCAGGGACGGTGTCTGCCTTGTTCACAGAGCTCCAGTCACTAGTTGGGAGCCTGGCACATACCGGGAATTAAGAAACATGTTTGAGAGAAGGAAGGAAAGAGAGAAAATAGGAAGGAAGAAAGGAAAGCTGAGGGTTAATTAAGGTCAAAGAGCCCCTTGGCAAAACTGCCATTTTATAGTCCTCTAGTGCCCATGACAGTTATAATACAATTCATGATTTCTTTTTTCATTTTTTTATGGGAAACAAATGGAATTAATACTTTCCAATGTTTTATTTATTGTGCTTCGTGCTAAGTCTTGAGTGCACCTTTCCGAAAGACAATTTATCCATATTTCAATAATTAACACACAAAACTGTATAATTTGGTAGGCCCATCGAGTGCCCCCTCCACCAAATAGATTTGAGTAGAACTATATCAAGGAATATCACTGTGAAATTTCAGAACACTGGGGACCAAGAGAAGATCCTATGAGCTTCCAGAGAGAAAAACAGTTACATACAAAGGATCAGGAATCAGAATGACTTTAGACTTCTCAACTGCAACCAGACAAGGAAGAAACACCTTCAAAATTCTCAAGGAAAGTATTCCTACCGCCATTCGAGATTCAGCCAAACTATCAAAGGACATTTGAATAAAGACATTCATCTGAAGGAAGAATAAGACATTTTCAGATATGCAAGTTCTCAAAAAGTTAATTTCCATGCACTCTTTCTCAAGAAGCTAGAGAGGATATGCTCCCACCAAAATGAAAGCAAAAAGTCAAGAAAGGGGAGGACGTGGTGTGTGGAAGAGTTTGTTTCTGCATCCTAAGCTGTGTTGTTGGAAACTGACCTTTGTGGAGTGCATCTCAGACTCACATGCCCTATGGTTGTGTTCAGCCACAGAGATTCACCAGCAAGAGATCTGGAGGAAAGGAGGGCAGAAACAGCCCAGGGCTCTGATGGGATTAAGCAACCTACAAAGTAACCATAGCACTCATTCTATCACTCATTTCTCATGGATTTCTGTCTCTCTCTCACTTTCTTTTCTCCCTTCTTAATCCTCTCCTCTCCTTTCTTACTTTTTCTCCCTCTCCTTCAATAAACAGTCTTTGACAGTACCCTCCATCATGTTTAACTATACAAAGGGCAGTCAAGCCAAAAGAAACAATACAGCACAACGGATGAAGAGCATGGATTATGGAGTTAGACAACAGTGCATTCAAGTTCTAGTTCTGCCATTTAATAGAGAGGTGACCCTGGGCAAATTACTCACCTTTACCATATCACAAGAAGAAAGAAGAAAGATCACTATATAGATCACTATATATATTCTTTGAATATTTTATGCAAACAGCATGAGTTACAGTGATATCCATTTAAATAATAATTGATAATCAAATCCATCCACTCCACCAATCTCTGTCTTTTCACTTGTACATTTAGACCAACATTTAAGGTAATTACTGATATGCTTGGTCTTAAGCCTACCATTTATTATTTGTTTACTGTTTCCACTGTTCCCCTTTTCTTGCCTTCCTGTGGATCACTCAAACATTTTTTAGAATTACATTCCAATTTCTTACAGCGTTTTTGAGTATTTTTTGTATAGTTTTCATAATGGTTGCCATAGGGATTATAATATGCAGGTATCATTTATCATGGTCTACCAGTATCAACATTTTGTCACTCTGAGTGTTATGGAAACCTGACTTCCTTTAAATCTCTTACTCTTTCACTTCTTTTAATTGAATTTTTTAAAAGATTTATTTATTTATTTTTAGAGACAGAGCACGAGCAGAGGAAAGAGAATTCTCAAGCAGACTCTGTGCTGAGTGCAGAGCCCAATGTGGGGCTTGATCCTAGGACCTTGAGATCATGACCTGAGCTGAAATTAAAAGTTGGTTGCTTCACCGACTGAGCCACTCAGGCGCCCCTTTTAATTGAAGTTTTTATTGAGATAATTGTATATACATATGCAGTTATAAGAAGTAAGAAAGAGACTGATATCAGTCTCCCCCAATGGTAACATTTTACAAAACTATCACAACCAGGATACTAAAATTGATATAATCCACAGATTGAATTCCGATTTCCCCACTGGACTCATTTATGTGTGTGTTGCATCTATGTGTATATCTTGAGTTCTATATATCTTGAGATCTATATCTTTTATCATCTATGCAGGATTATGTATCCATCATCACAGTCAAGATACTATATAATTCCAACACTGCAGGGATCCCCAGTGTTGTTAACTATATCTGCCTTCCTCCTGTCTCTGCCAACCACTTTTTTAAGATCCTGAAGAAATGGTCAATATCCTAAAATATCTTGCTACCTTCAGAGACACTGAGATTAATATACAAATTAAACCCAACACTTATCATCCCCCCCAAAAAAATTATTAACTAAGAAAAATTTAAGTGCTCTAGATATGTATTGACTTTGAAGTCCCTACACCACAACCAGGACATTGAAATTGATACACCCTACTGATCATATTCCGATTTCTTAGTTTTACTGACATTCGTGTGTGTGTGTGTGTGTGTGTGTTTATGTATTAAGTTTTACACAATTTTATCACCTGTGTAGGTTCATGTATCCACCACCACTGTTAAGATATTCAACAGTTCCAGAATCACAAAGACTGTGTATGTTGCCCTTTTATAAACTATTCACTTCCCTCCACCCACTCCCTCATCCTTAATGCCTGGCAACAATTTGCCCTGGCAATATGCCCTCCACTCCTACATTCTTTTTATTTTAAAAAGTGTTATAGAAATGGAAAAATGTAGTATATAACCTTTGGGTTTAGCTTTTTTCTCATTATAATTTATCCCTCCCCACCTTTTAAATATAATGTCCTAAATATTTCCTCTATATACACTAAGCATCACATCTGATGGCATAATAGTTAAATCCCGTGGTAGGCAGAATAACATCCCCCGCCCCAAAGATGTCCATAACCTAACCCCCAAAATCAGTGAATACATTAGGTTACATGGCAAAAGGAATTCAGGCGGCAGATGAAATTAAGGTTGCTAATTAGCTGACCTTAAAATGGAGAGATTATACTCGCTTCCCAAGGTGAGGGCACTGTAATCATAAGATCCTTAAAAGTGGAAGAGGGAAGCAGGAGAGAGAATCAGAAATGACAGTGTGAGAAAGACTTGGCCAACATTGCTGGCCTTGAGATGAGGAAGGGAACCAAGAACCAAGGAAGGCCGGTGGTCGCTGCAAGCTGGGAAAGGTAAGGAAATGGACTCTCTCCCCTAGAGTCTCCAGAAGGAATACAGTGCCAATGACACCTTGATCTTAGCCCAGTGACACTCATTTTAAACTTCTGACCTTAAGAACTGTAAGATAATAAATTTGCATTATTTAAGCCATTATATTTGTGGTTATTTGTTATAGCAGCAATATAGAAAACCTAATACAAAGTATCAAACATGATTTAAAAAACCCATGAGATGAAGAAACAGTCTATTATGTTTACCCCTATTTTTACCCATTCCACCTTTCTTCCTTTCTGAAGTTCTAGGCCTGCTGTTATCATTACCTTTAGAGAATCTCCCTTAGCTATTCTTTAAGGGCATGTCTGCTAGCAACAACTTCTCCTCCTTTTCCTTTGCCTGAGAACTAATTAGATTTAAATACCTACTATCCTAATTCTAATATAATTAAGTCATTTTTCTAGCTTAAAAACTAAATGAACCAATGTTAAGCATGAAATAAAGGCATACTCTGATGCAGAATCAAGTAGAGATACAGATTATAGGACTACAACTGGGCCAAAAAAAAAGGACTAGAAGTATATCACAAATTTATAATGAATGGAAACTAAAATTTGCTGCAGCACAGCAAAATGAAAAAAATTATTTGTTTTATATAAAAATATTTTAAGTAATAAATTGGACAATATGAAGAGATATTTTAAGCAAATACACAGTGAATTTGATAAGAAATTTTTTTTTTAGTAAGTCAAGTGTCTTTTTTTTTTTTTTAAGATTTTATTTATTTATCTGACAGAGAAAGACACAGCGAGAGAGGGAACACAAGCAGGGGGAGTGGGAGAGGGAGAAGCAGGCCTCCCGCTGAGCAGGGAGCCCGATGCGGGCTCGATCCCAGGACCCAGGGATCACGACCTTAGCCGAAGGCAGAAGCTTAACAGCTGAGCCACCCACGCGCCCCAGAAATTTCCTCTTGAGAGTAAAAAAAGTATCAGTAAAATTAGCTTGAAGTGGGAATTAAATGTCTAACAAAAAAACTCAACGGTTTTTAGCAGAATCTGCATTTATAAGATTAATCAGCTAAAGAATGTTTCAGATTCTTGCATCCATGAATCAGTGAATAGAAAATCATTTTTTGACAGATGTAGTAAAAGAAATGATTTTGGAATAGTGTTAGAAAATTATGAAGAAAAGACTAAGATTTTCTATGAAAAGTGAAAGATCACAACTAAGCCACCAAATAATTGCCCACAGAGCTTTCTCATAATATCAAACATCGGGGGCGCTTGGGTGGCTCAGCTGGTTAAGCATCTGCCTTCGGCCCAGGTCATGATCCCAGGGTCCTGGGATCGAGCCCCACATCAAGCTCCCTGCTCAGCAGGAAGCCTGCTTCTCCTTCTCCCTCTGCTGCTCTCTCACTCTCTGTCAAATAAATAAATAAATAAATTTAAAAGATAATATCAAAGGTCGATTGATTCATAATTTGACAAATTGTAAGTACTTTTGTTTAACCTTAGATGGGTCATGTGAACATAAGAGACATTGTCCATCAATACTTTGGTATATTTGTTTCTCAAGGAACTTACAAAATTATGAAGTGTTATCAAATCGGGGGTGGGGGGGAATGAACTTGTGGTGCAGATATTTTTTAATCTTTTATAATCTTCAAAGAAGAATTTCAGCTAGACATAAAAATTGTGTTTCTAACATGACACATAGTGGTCCATTTCTATTAGGCCCCAAATCCGGATTTATTGGAATTTTAAAACAAGGGGCTGCCTTTCCTTCACTGCCTCATTCCAACATATATCGAAAATATTGGGGCGCCTGGGTGGCTCAGTCGGTTAAGCGACTGCCTTCGGCTCAGGTCATGATCCTGGAGTCCCGGGATCGAGTCCCGCATCGGGCTCCCTGCTCAGCGGGGAGTCTGCTTCTCCCTCTGACCCTCCTCCCTCTCGTGCTCTCTGTCTCTCATTCTCTCTCACAAATAAATAAAATCTTAAAAAAAAAAAAAAAGAAAATATTGGTGCTCAGTTTTCTGAAGCAGACTCTATGAAAAGTGTTATGGGTATACTTGTTTAAAAGTTACTTGGTATATATGTACAAATGCTATGAATCATTTCCAACTTATGGCGCTGTCAAAAGAAATAGAAGACTATAATTTTAGTGATCTTGTCAGTGTCTGTTGTCAGTGCTTGTTGATAGAGTCATAGAAGGATTTAAAAAAAAAATACTGTTGGGGCTCCTGGGCAGTTCAGTCCGCTAAGCGTCCAATTAGTGATTTCGATTCAGGTCAGGATCTCAGGGTAACGATCTCAGGGGTATGAGATTGAACCCCATGTCTGGCTCCATGTTCAGTGGGGAGTCTGCTTCTCTCATTTTACTTCTCCCTCTGCCCCGGCCCTGGTTCACGCATGCGTGCTCTCTCGCAAATAAATAAATCTTTTTAAAAATAAATAATAAATAAATAAATAAATAAATAAATAAATAAATAAATAAATAAAAAGATACTGTTAAGTCCAACTTAAGATTTTCATGAAACAGAGGAATGCTTGCTAAATATTTGATAAGCTAAGACAGAAAACAGCAGTGTGATTTATATTTTCCCACAGATATCAAACTACATATGAACTAATTAAATTTAAAACTCTAAAAGAAAGGTTTTTTAAATTTTTTTTATTTTAAAGATTTTTATTTATTTATTTGACAGAGAGACACAGCGAAAGAGGGAACACAAGCAGAGGGAGTGGGAGAGGGAGAGGCAGGCTTCCCGTGGAGCAGGGAGCCCGATGTGGGGCTCGATCCCAGGACCCTGAGATCATGACCTGAGCTGAAGGCAGACGCTTAATGACTGAGCCACCCAGGTGCCCCCTAAAAGAAAGGTTTTGACCAGCTAGATAGGTACAAGAATTTTTGTTGAGATTGAAATGCTTCATAATACAAATTGACAATTATGATTTTACACATTTTTCTAATATGAATCAAAGTGCAGGAGACTCTAACTGTAATGAATGCCATTATGTAATTTGATTGCAAAAAAGAAAAAGAACTGATGAGAAAAAATTTGAAGAATGTTTTGTTATATTGGTAAATTTAGAATTATTTTTCAAATTATGCAATACCCTCATTGAACTCAATGTTAATAATACTAAGTAGTCACAACAGTTAATGAATTTACTTAACTTGGATCAATGTAGTTTTCTAAACTGATATGCTTTTCTTCAGTGTCAAATCAATTCTTCTAAAAATAAACCACTTTTGTCAACATGAATGCAAATATTAAAGGAAGATATCTTTTGGAACTTAGTATACTTATTGGAAAAATTTTAAGTATGTTTGGAATCACGGGGGCATGTGAATCAACTTTGTATGAAAACAAATATAAATCATGTACTTCCGATGAAAATTTATTGTGTAAATTGAGATGTCCTGTAAGTATAGAGCGCACACCAGATTTCAAGTACTTAGTATAGAAAAATTTAAAAATATCTCATTAATAATTTTCTTTTTGGATTACATATTGAGATGCCAATATTTTGAGTTAATTGGTAAAATATACTATTAAAATTAATTTCACTTTTTATTTTTAAATGTGATTACTAGAATATTTTACGTTACACATGTGGTTCCCATTATGTTTTTAGTGGACAGCAATGACCTAGATATTAATCTCTTGTTTGCTTTTGATGCTGCAACTATTCTCTCCCTATTAACTTTGTTTTAGGTATCCTTCATTGAACAAGAAAAAAACCGTAATATTGATGTAGTTAAATCATCCATTTTTCATTTATTACTTGTGTTTTCATGGTTGAATAAACTTCACAAAGATATTCTTCATTTTCTTTTACTCTGTATTTTCAACTTTTCTGTTGGGTTTTTAATTCATCTAGAATTCACCTTTGGGGACACCTGGGTGGCTCAGTCGGTTAAGCGTCTGTCTTTGGCTCAGGCCATGGTTCCAGGGTCCTGGGATCAAGCCCCGCATCAGGCTCCCTGCTCAGCTGGAGGCCTGTTTCTCCCTCTCCCACTCCCCCTGCTTGTGTTCCCTCTCTCGCTGTCTCTTTCTCTGTCAAATAAATAAATAAAATCTTTAAAAAAAAAAAGAAGAATTCATCTTTGTATGGTTTAAGTCAAAAGTCCAGCTTCTTCTCCAGCTGATGAGGCAGTTTTCCTAATACCATATACCAAACAAGGCATCCTTTTCCATTTTTTGTGGCACCACATTTATCAAATATCATATTCCCATATACACACAGATGTACTTCTGAACTCTGCAATCAGCTCCATTGGTCTGTTTCTACACCAGAACATAATGTGGTTTTTTTGGTAATATTCCTTAATAACTAGAAGTTCAAATTGTTCCTTATTCCTATGTTGATATCAGCTATAAACATCCCAACAAAGACTTTCCATGGTTTCCCTTTGCTTCATCTCAGCGATAGGTTTTGGCCTTTTAAGTAATGTTAATATATACTACCACTGGAACTTCCTTTGACTGCCTTTTCTTAAGGAGGTTGTTCTCAGTGAGTCTTTTGGAACTGTTATAGAGTAAAAATCTGCCTGTTCCTTTAGACAGTTATCTAGACAGAGCTGAATATGTTGGATAATATTTGAACTACTTTTAACCCAGACCCCAGTAAAATAACCCTCTCGATATAAGACCTGTGTAGGGGCTTGATCAGCAATGAATGGCCATGGATCTTTAGGGGTATCCCTCCAGATTCCACTGTTTGATGTGGAGCTACCAGCTGTTTGAAACTGTGGTTCCAAAGATCAGTGAAAACAATTCATGACAAATGAGTAAATTCAAAATTATTTCATTCACTGATAGACCACTCTGAGGGATGGAGCAGTCAGGGCTCAATCATTCCTTATAAAGAATCTTCTACATGTTGGACATTAGAGTTTCAAATATAAATGAAATGCATTTTATTTATACATTTATACATTGCTTCTTTCCTCAGAATAAACTTAAAGACGACAAAATGAATAAAATATCAATCTTCCCCTCAAGGATATCACCATCTAGGAGAAAAACATATGTCAAAACTATTACCACAATACAAAATAAAAGTAGTACAATATAGATATTATTAACAAAATAAGGGACAATTAATACATAATGGGGGGGGCTGGCATCTGGCCTTCGGCTTGGGTCATGATCCTAGGGTCCTGGGATCGAGCCCCGCATCGGGCTCCCTGCTCAGCCGGGAGTCTGCTTCTCCCTCTCCCACTCCCCCTGCTTGTGTTCCCTCTCTCACTGTGTCTCTCTCTGTCAAATAAATAAAATCTTTAGGAAAAAAAAAAAAAAGAAAATGGAGTGATCTTGGGGCCATACCTTAACCAAGTGATCAAACTTGGCATCACTAATAGTGACCCCTGATATGATGCAATGAGAAGTGCACAACATCTCTAAGTAGTCTTGCTAAAAAGGTTTAGCATGAATCTAATCAAACCTCTACATCTAACTTTCAGTTTACCAAAAGTATAGGAGCTAGAGGAGCTAAATGACAGCATGAGAAAAATAATCAGACAAATCCAAAATGTGAGCCATTGTACAAGACAACTGACCTGCAGCTCTCAAAAAGGCAACATCATGATAAAAAGGATAGTGCACAGCTCTATATGAAAACTGACTAAAGAAACCTAAGAACCAAATGCAATGAGTGAACAACTTGATTCGATCTTGGTTTAAAACATATATACAACTTTCTTGAAACAACTGGATGAATTCAACATGGAATTACTATTAATTTCCTGAGGCATAACAGTGGAATTGTGTTATGTAGGAGTATATCGTTATTCTTAGGGGTTGCATGGTAAATGTTTGGCAGGTAAGTGTCATGATGTCAAATTTACTTTGAAAATATCTAGAGCAAATAGAGCAAAATGTTAACAGTTACTGAATGCCAGCACAACGTTAGTGAGTTTCATTGTGCAATTCTTTTCATTTTGATGTACATGGAGTTTTTTTCATAATAAAACTTAGACTAACTTGATTCTCTTCTGTAGGTGATATTAATGTTAAAAAATAAGAAAAGAGTAGGCATTAAGTGAGAAGGGCAGTCAGGAGAGGGACATCCTAGGCTGATGGGAAACCTTGAGTAGAGGCATGAAGGCAAAATCCTTGTGTATTGAGAGACTAGGGCATTCTCCCTGTAGATTGTATACAATTCACTTCTGCTCCACCATGTGGTTGATGAGCGAACTTCTACTGAGCCCTTGGTATTGTCACTGTCTCTTGTATCACTTAGAGTTCTCTGGCTACCAGGGCTAAAAATCAGTTGACGAAAAAGCTGAACAGCCAGGATTCAAGAAGAACTGGAAGCCAAACAGCTCTGGGGATACAGGAATCCACAACAAGTCTTCCTAAGGGGAATGGATCAGCTCCAACCCTTTTCCCTCTTTGGGTGACTCTACCTATGAGTCAATTCTTAGGAGAGAGGTTAAGATCCAGACACAAGCAGGTTCTCCCAGCATGGGCACTAAGAATCAGTTTCTTCCTGGGTGGCATTCTTGCTCACCTAAATTTAATTCTATTGAACTCTATCTTCTATTCTCTGAGCAACCCTTGAATCCTTCTCATTTTGCTTGTTAGCAAGAGTCGTCATCTGTTACTTGCCACTAAAAAACCGCAGTACAATTTCCTTTGTCTCTATTTTATTTGTAGTAAGACCCTTGGACATTTTCCTGTCATACATTTTATGACACAATTGCTTGTTGTGGTTTATTTTTGCCTGAATTTTTCTAGTAGATATAAAATTAGGAGATTTTGAAAATGTTTTTTCCCTCTGGATTCTCTAGGGTGTAGGGGTTAAGGATGGAAAGAAAGTACAGTAGGGTAAGGGTATGAGATACACAAAAAGAGAAAGAGAAAAAGAGAAGAAAGGAAGGGAAAATAACTTGAGAACAATTTTGGTACTGGAGTAAGTTTGTTAAATACACTGTGGAGCCTCACCCTTAAGGAGCCTAGGACAGGAAGAAGCAATCGTTTGAGAACTAGTACAATGCTGAAAAACGGGTATGGGGCAAGTAGAGTAGGAATTGTAGTTGAATGGCCAAGGCTTTAAGGATCTTTAAATCCTTTGGTGAGGAGAATGAATATATACAAAGTCAAGATAGAGGAGGAAGGGGGCACCTGGATGGCTCAGTCAGTTAAGCATCTGCCTTCAGCTCAGGTCATGATCCCAGGGTCCTGGGACTGAGCCCCGCATCGGGCTCCCTGCTCAGCGAGGAGTCCCTGCTCCCTCTCCCCCGGCCCCTCCCCATCGCTCCTGCTCTCTCTCTGTGTCTGAAATAAATAAATAAAATCTTTTTTAAAAAATGAAATTAAAAAGAAAAAAGAAAAAAAGAGCAGGAAATTCCTCAGGATTCAAGGCAGGCCATATTCTCGGGTAATGATGCTTGGACCTATAACAGCTACAAGAATTATCAAGGAGAGTTTTGCTTCTTAAAAAAAGAAAATTAAGGTGAATAAATATAGCTTAAATCTAAGGTTATATTTTGCAGTTGGAGTTAGGAAAGACAAAAGTGGTGAAGCAGGATGTAAAAATGTGGTATGTGTTGGGGGAGGGCATCTTAAGGGGCAAGGACTGTGGTTTCACTTCTATATTTGCAGCCCCTGCCACTGCACCTGGCACAATGAGAACATTCAAATGCTTATGAGTAAACCGTTAAGTGGATGGATGAGAGAGTAATGTAGAAAAAAAAATCATAATTTGTGGGCTGTTTTAAAGAATTCCAGAGATGCTACAAGTTTGCAAGTATAGGAATGACCATGGAGGGAACGTTTTTGCATAGTCAAGTTTAACTAAATATTTGTTAGGTACACATTCTGTGCTCTGCACCTGCACTTGGGAAGGATACAAAGATAAAGTACAGTCCCCACCCTAATATAACTCACAATCTGGTGTGTGCAGAGGGAGAAATAAGTACATTAAATACCAATAAGATTGGAGATACCACATAGAAAGAAGAAAGAAAGAAGCAAGAAAGAAGTAAAACGAAAGTATGAAAAGAATTTGAAGGAGAACTCGTGTCTTGTTGCGGGGGAGGTTAGAAGACTTAACATTGGAGATATTAGGAAGTATAAGGAGGTGTTAGAAATATGTTAGAAAAAGGCACTGACAGAATTTCCAAAGATAAAAGCATTCAGAAAGACGAAGTAGCACAAACAAAAGCAGGGCGCTGGGAAATGCAGGATATATCCAGGAGGACA
Organism: Neomonachus schauinslandi; assembly: GCF_002201575.2. Classification (NCBI taxonomy): domain Eukaryota; kingdom Metazoa; phylum Chordata; class Mammalia; order Carnivora; family Phocidae; genus Neomonachus; species Neomonachus schauinslandi. Next base: position 114,498,932 of record NC_058404.1, on the reverse strand, counting down.
GGTTGTGATCATACTGGGAAGGTCATGAATGCCAGGCTAAGGAATCTGTATTTAATCAAAGGTACTGGAAATCATTTCAGGTTTCTGAATCAGAGAGTTACATGGTTAAAAGCAGTGTTTTAAAGAACATGAGTTCATCAGAGTTTTGTAGGTAGGACCCTGCTACTCCAAGTTCTGATCTAGGGCCAGCAGCATGAGCTTCACCTGGGAGCCTATTAGAAATGCCGAATCTCAGCTCGCGTCCCAGACCCACAGAATCTAAACCTACACAGGAGCAAGGGTCCCCAAGTGGTCTGTTTGCACATTCAACTTTGAGAAGCACTGGCATAGATTATAGTGGAGGAGGAAGATTTGACTTAAGGAGGCCAGTTAGAGGACTCAGCCAAAGAGAGATGAACAAAGATGTCAGAAGTAGACCCAACAAGCCTAATGAGGTTGGCCAGAAAGGGAGAAGCCGTAAATGATGCAGAGCTTTTAGGCTAGATGGTGATGGCGTATTTCTGCCTCACTCATTTTCCTCATAGATTAATCTTCTTCCCTTTGTTCATTAAAGTCATTGTTTTAACACATTTTTCTTCTATTTGTTCCTTCTGTTCATTGGCAAGCACTGCTTCTTTCTGATTGTGCTCATTGCTCACAGGCCATAAAACAAGGGACATTTTCTCAAGCCTTGTTCTAAAGGAATGCAGATTGCAACTAATCCTATGCCACATGCTGGAGTAAAGAAATCACATGAAGAGATTAGAAAGAAGAAGAAAAGCGAAAATATCTTCTCTCGTCGATCAGGGTTCTCTTCCCTTCTGAGTTTAATACGAATCAAACAGGTGTGCATTCAAAGCATGTGAGTGTGTCTTCACCAGCTTCTAATCATCGGCTTCAAGAAAATTCAGATCTCTCAGAAAGAAGGAAAAATAAACAGCTGAGCAGTGTGACTCATTTACACTTCAAATATACTTTGAATTGGTTATTCCTCAATTAATCAAATAGCTGGTGTATCCCTAAAGTAGTATAAAGTGACACGCTGTGTGAAATCAATTTTTCTTTCCCAAATCATTAAATCCAGTAGCCTGTGACTACAGCCCTGCTAATTCTAGTACCAGTCCTTTCATCCTCCATTAACTCTGGCACGCCTAACAGGCTGTCAAGAATAATTTCCCAGGACGTAAATAATTCAGAAATTAAAAATTAATAAATAATAACAGAGAACTACTGGGAAATAGGCTGGGTCAATTAGTGTGCTCTGCATTCTGTTTCTTCGCAGCAGGGGGGGGGCAGCCACATTCGTTACTTGAATCTTTCCTTCGATTCTGAGGTCTGATTTACCGCTCTTCATTACTGGATCCAGTCAGACACAATTACCTCCATCACTATCTCAGTTCCTAACTTCAAAGAAACGAACGTTTTCTTGTCTGCTTTTTTTCTGCTTGCAGCAGGCTCAGCTTGACATCCCTGGAATTTCTTCCATGCAGACTAATTAATAAGTCTCCGACTTATCATATTCACTTCTCTTCTTTGATGTGCTACCTTAGTCAATCATCCCATTTAATTAGAATTTCAATGATAACTTTACTTATCTTGTGGCTAGATGTAAATTAAAATAACAGGATTTTAATTCTCTTCTGTATGGGGTTATGACATTTTGGAAGAAAAAGTTTCAACACAAACATGATATTATGTTCTCTCTGTGTGGGGGTGGAGGAGCATTCTGCCAAATCCTTTTCCTCTTGCTACAAAATAGTGTTGCAAAGATGGAAATGCACTGGATTTTTCTATAGCATCATTTCACCAAGTCCTTCACAGGGGGAAAAAAAATTGTCTTGATTTGCATAAATAATTGGATCAAGGCACAGGTCATGTTGCCAGCCAAGGCAGTGGCTGTTTTGAAGAAAAAAAGTAGCTCCAGGAAAATCAAGGCTTTGGTGTACCAACCCTTTTAAGGCTTTTGCCCTTTTCTGTCAAGCCATGCCATTTTCCATTTTGGTAAAATTCTAGAGTGGCTTCTTTAGACTTCTTCCACAAAATAGCACAAGGAAAATTAAAAGGCTCCCCCAAGAACACAGCAAACATTAGTAGAGCACAAGATGGGATACTGATGTGTGATATGCAAAACTGGTTAATAAAGGAGAGTAGAAAGCAGCATTTCATTTCTAGGCAACAATACTAAGGTCGCCATTTATTATTTATTCCACTGTGTGCCAGCCTCAGTCACATGCTTTACCTCTGTTAATTCTGCTATGTAATAACCCATTACATAGGCTTATTATCCCCATATTATAGGTAAAGAGAGAGTCTCAGCGAGGTTAACCTGCTTTCCTAAGGTCAAAAAGGCAGTGCATGAAGAGGATGACATAGAGAAAGCATAAGAATAAAGTTTCAAGCCTCGGAGCATAGCATTTAAAGACTTCCATGATCTAGCTTTATTCTGTCTGTCTGCCAAACTCATGTTCTTTCTACTCAGTTACATAAGCTCATCCAAAATGCATCTTCAGGGGCGCCTGGGTGGCTCAGTTGGCTAAGCGTCCAACTCTTGGTTTCAGCTCAGGTCGTGATGTCAGGGTTGTGAGATTGAGCCCTGCAACTGGGCTCCGTGCTCAGTGGGAGGTTTGCTTAAGACTCTGTCTTCCTCTCCCTCTGCCTCTTTCCCTCTCTCTCTCCCCCCCCCAAATAAATAAATAAATCTTTGAAAAAAATGCATCTTCAACATTAGCCCAATGCCAGATTTTAGCATAATAATACCTTATTAATACATCGTTGATGGTTGCCTGAAGGTTTATAAATATTGGCTGAAACTCAGTCATTGTAGTTATAAACAGTGATCTCAGTCATCATAAATACATTATTTTTAAATAACAACTACAAACAGATAATCATATGCCATATACATAAGTTTTAGAATAAGCAAACGAGCTTTTCTCACATTTTGTTATACTATTTTTTTCCCAGGAATAAAATTATTAGCTTTTCTCTCTGTCACTTAAAAAAAAAAGTTACTACCAAGAAGAACAACGCTGGCAATTTCACACAATTATTCTATCCTTGCTCTCAATTCCCCCCCTCCTCTCAGTAACAATGCCCAGTAAGACAACAAACAGAAGTTACAGTGACCAACGGAAACTTACTTCATTAGTAAGACATGAAACCACTGCATTAATGCCATTTTGAAGCTAACCTTTCAGGGATTTAATACAGTTGTTCTTTAACAATAGAACTCGGTTCATTTGCTACTTAAGACATGATTATTTAAATTAAAGTTAATTGGTTTCCTTACTCCCCTTTAGGGCATTAGGCTCAGAACATTTCTATTAGAAAAATCTAATTTGTCTCAAATTCCTATTTCTAAGTTTTAGAGTGGTTAAAATGCTCTGATACTTTAACTCTTTGTAGCAAAAATCATCTCTAAATGAGAGCTCAAATGGCAAAGCCATTAAAGATGCAGGTGACGCAATTAGCACAAGGGCAGGATAGAAGGCGGAAGACACAGAGAGCTCCAGTGTAAGGGGGGCCGTGGGTCCCTGGCGGGGCCTGTCAGAGATCCAGGAAAGCTCGAACCATTCTGCTACTTCTCTTGAGGTTCCCAGTACAGAATATCCCCAACTGACCATGGTTCTCCTTGACAATAGTGCAAAAGCGATACACATTCACTAGAAACCATCGTCGAATTTTGAATTTGGCCCTTTTCCCAGGCTGGCGATCCACAATAGGGTACTCTGTCATGATGCTGGGCAGGGGCAGCAGCCGCAGCTCCCGGTCAGCTGCACCATCACGAGGGTGAACCCCTGACGCAAATATGACCATTCTGCACCCAGGCAACTGCTCTGGTTTTCACTTCCAGTACAGTATTCAATCAATCACAGGAGATATTCAACACTTTATGAAAAAATAGGTTTTGTGTTAGATGATTTTTGCTTAACCGTAGGCTAATGTGAGTGCTCTGAGCACATTTAAGTTAGGCTAGCCTAAGCTGGAGTGTTCATGTATTGTTAGGTGTATTAAAGGCATTTCCAACTTACCATATCTTCAGCATACAATGAGTTCATTGGGATGTAACCCATCGTAAGTCGAGGAAGATGGGTATTAAATTTAATAATGAAGACCTGCCAAAGCAAGATTACCAAAACCACGACATATTTGAAATGTTTACACTGAACCAGTTAAAACTTTTAATACACAAAATGCAGTGTGATATAATTCAGCTAGTCACAAATAATCACAGGATTAATAAAATGCATTAATTCATGGAGCTCTACAATGTGTGACACCCACTAATGGGACAAAGTGTGTGTACAAGTTCTACAATGAAAGTCTTTCTATTTCTGTCATGTATCTCAATGACTACCTCTATAACCTCATCTAGAAATAATGTTGAAATTCTTAAGTTCAAGCTCTTCTTGAATAGGACACTCAAGTCCAAATGCTCCTTCTCACCATTCTTTGATTGACTCCAATCTCATTCATCCATTAAAAAGAAATATTTTTGAGTGCTTACTATGCTCCAGGTACCACTCTAGGTATTGAAAATATATCCATCAAAAAAATGTTTTTAAAAGGACAAAATTTCCCTACTCATGCAGCATACTTCTAATGGAGGCAGACAAAGTATAATAAACATTATACACACACACACACACACACATATGTATGTATGTATGTATAGTATGTTAGAATGTGATTAGTGCAGAAAAAACAGAAAAACAGAACAGGGCAGTGGCGGGGGTGGGGGTTGGGGGGGGCAATGAAGGACAGAAATGAGCGATTTATTATTTTTTTTTGTAAAGATTTTATTTATTTATTTGACAGAGAGAGACACAGCGAGAGAGGGAACACAAGCAGGGGGAGTGGGAGAGGGAGAAGCAGGCTCCCCGCAGAGCAGGGAGCCCGATGCGGCACTCGATCCCAGGACCCTGGGATCATGACCTGAGCTGAAGGCAGTCGCTTAACCAACTGAGCCACCCAGGCGCCCAGAAATGAGCAATTTAAATGGGAGAGTTAGAATAGGCCTCACTGAAAAAGGGACCTTGAGCAAAGAAGCAGAGAAAGTGAGAGTAAGCCATGTAGATAACCGGGGGAAGAGCATTCCAGGCAGAGAAATCGCCAATGAAATAGGAACACCATGATGCCTTTGTGCAAATTAGAAAAGGTCCCCCACCTTTCCTCCACTGCCCAAATATTATTGACTATATTAATTGATCTGAGGGGAATATTTAAATTATCAGCTGAATGACTCTTAAAAGATCTTAATACTTAATAGGATCTTAACAGATACTGAGAAGGAAATCAACAAATTCAAAACCCATTCTTGACATGGTTAAAAAAAAACACAAATAGAAATTGATGGCTATTTTCTTAACACAAAACTTAGTAGATACTTTCTTGCTAATGTCAGGACCAAAAGAGAAATGCCCATTATCTACACTACTATTTAATACTGCATTTGAAGAATCAGCCAATGGAACTGGACAAGAGGCATAAGAACTAGAAAGGAAGAGGGAATATACCTGGGTAATATACCTGGAGACCACCAAAAGTTAATAAAAAATTAAATACCAATCATAGGAGAATTTAGTAAGATAGCAGGATATAAATTAATAAACAAAAATTCACAGCCTTCAATAAAAAGAAAACAATTAAATGGAGTAATGAAAAAGAGGAAGCCATTTACATTAGCAACAAAACAGTTAAAACACCTATATATAAACTTAATAAGAAAAGTATAAAACCTATATGAATAAAACTTTAAAAATAGAAATGAATAAACGGAATCATATCCCATGATACAATGACTCAACATCATAAAGAGGTCAATTCCCCACAAGTTAATATATAAATATAGAACAATAAAAATGCCAACCAAATTTTTATTGGAGCTAAATGAGTTGATTCTAAAATTTGCATGTGAGTTGATATGCAAAATTTTAAATTATTTTTAATATTTTATATAAAATATCTTGAAATCTATAAAAAGCAATCAGGCACATGAGAAGACAAGATAACAAAAGCCAAGAGAAATATCACAAAAGAAAGACATCTGTGGGGAATTCAGATAATGGAGTTATCAATCATAAAACATGAAAATAATTATGCTGAATATACTCAAGCACTCAAGGTAATAGAAGTCAAGATTGAAAAATTAGCATATAATGGGAAGCATAAAAAGAGAAACAAATGGAAAGATGAGAACTGAAAATGCAATAACTGAAATTAAAAAGTCATTCAATGTGTTTAATAGTGCATTAAATATACTGAAGAGAGAATGAAGTAGAAGACCACGTCAAAAGAAAGCAGAATGAAGCACTGAAAAACAAAACAATAGTAAATACTAAAGAGAGGGTGAGAAACTGTGGTGGTTTTAAGATATAATCCTAAAGGGGTGCCTGAGTGGCTCAGTCGGTTAAGCGTCTGCCTTCAGCTCAGGTCATGGGATAGAGCCCTGTGTCAGACTCCCTGCTCAGCGGGAAGTCTGCTTCTCCCTCTCCCTGACCCCGCTTGTGCTCTCTCTCTCTCTCAAATAAATAAATAAAATCTTTTAAAAATAAATAAAATACAATCCTAAAATTATTGATACTCTATCCATCAAGAGGTGAGGCTATAAGTCCACTGCCTTTGACTCTTTGGTGTGTGTTATTATTATTTTAAAAAGGAAATATAGGGACACCTGGGTGGCTCAGTTAGTTCAACATCTGACTCGATCTCAGCTGGGGTCATGATCTCAGGGCGGTGAGATCAAGCCCAGCGTTGGGCTCTGTGCTCAGCGGGGAGTCTGCTTGAGATTCTCTCCCTTTTCCTCTCCCTTTGCTCCTCCTACTTTCTTCTCTCTCTCTCTCTCTCTCTCTCTCTCTCTTAAATAAATCTTTAATAAAATAAAATAAAATAAAATGGGAAATATATACTTGGTGTTATTCTGACACATGGCTCCTAAACCTCCTAGAATTTCCTAAGTGATAAGAGCTATAAAGTCTTTTGTTCTGTTAACGAGGTGACTTTTGGGCCTCACCTAAAGCTAGGGGCTGGCTGCCTGAAGAACCAACCATGTGATTACAGAATTGGTGGGGGAACCACTTCCATGTGCCACTGTGCCAGGCCTAAACTCCATGGGAACAAAAGACCCTTTCTGGGGGGCCTCGCCCTATGTATGTCTTCATCTGGTTGCTGGTTTGTACCCTTTAATATCTTTTGCAATAAATCGGTAATCTAGGAGAAAATGGATTTCCTGAGGCCTATTAGCCACTCTAGCAAATTAATCAAACCCAAGGAGGGAGTCGTGGGAAGCTCTGCTTTAGAGCCAGTTGGTCAGAAGCACAGGTAACAACCTGGACTCATGAGTGGCATCTGAAGTGAAAGGCAGTTTGTGGAACTGAGCCCTTGACCTGTGGGATCTGATGCTATCTCCAGGGAGACACTCTTGGAATTGAGCTGAATTGTAGGACATCTGGCTGGTGTCACAGGCTTGCTTGGGGGTGTAGGGAAACCCCTCCCACCTGCCCTCCCCCACGCTGGAATTAGTGACCAGACCTTCAGCATAATGGAAACCATGAGCATAATAAAATGGTTGTTATTTTATACCACTGTGTTTGAGGTGATGATATATTGCAACTAATAACTAGAGATACAGTGATAGGAATACAGTGTGGAGCTGGAGTCCCAGAAGGAAAGAATGGAGCAGAAGCAATATTTGAATAGATAATGGCTGAGAATTTCTTAAAATTCATGAACGATATCAAGATACAGATATAAAAGACCCTACAAACCTCACAGAATTAAGAAAAGCTTGCCTAAGCACATCATAGTAAAACTAATGGAAACCAAACCTAAAGAGAAAATGGTCCCAAAGGTAGCACAGAAAAAAAGGACAAATTTCTTTTAAAGAAGAAAAAATAATAACTTGACTTCTCAATAGACCACAAAAACCAAAAAACAACAGACTGTTATTTTCAAAGTACCAAAAGGAAAAAAACCACCAACCTTGAATTCTTATTTAGCATAGCAGAAGCTGCTGATGTCCTGCATCATATTCCTTCAGCCCAGTTCTAATTTTGGCTTCATTTGTGGTCAACTGATTAGTAACCTTAATTATATCTTCAAAATCCCTTTTGCCAGGTAATATAACATAATTATGAGAATATCACCATGGGACAGAAGTCACTGGGGCCATCCTAGAATTCTTTTTTTAGTATATGTGCTGCCGAAGCGAGCACCATTCTAGAATTCTTAGCCTTCTGCCTACCACACATACTCTGTGACCCACAAATTCCACTTCTAGGTTTATGCCCAACTGAAATGCATACATTATCTTCACCAAAATACATGTACTACAGTAGCAGCACTGTTCATAACCTGAACTTGGAAACCACCCTATGCCCTTCAACAGAAGAATAGTAGTATGTTTGCTCAATGGAATTGAGCAATGGGGAATGAGTCAATGAATGGGGAACTGAGAGAAAGATTGAGCAATGGGGAATGAGTCAATGAATGGGGAACTGAGAGAAAGATTAATAAAAACAAATGAGGTTCTTGGAAACATTTAATAAGATGTCCACATCTCTGACAAGATTGAGAAAAACGCAAATACAGAAGTTTAAAAATATATAGATGAATATTATAAACATAAGATTGAATAGAAGAAACCAGCTACAAAGAATATTGGTCATTTATATAAAGAACAAAAATTGGCAAAACTTATCTATGGGGTAGAAGTCAGAATAGTGGTTACCCTTGGAAAAGGGGAAACGAATGCGAGTATGCAGAGAGGCCATTTGGAGTACTGATAATATTGTGTCTTGATCTAGGTGTGTTCAGTTTGTGAAAATTTATCAAATTATATATGTATTGTATGTGCAAAGATTTAAAATTACTGCTTCAAACAAATCTTAGAAAATCCAAAAGAATCTTCATACAAATTACTAGAAATAATAGAATTTATCAAGATGGCTGAAAGTAGAATTAATATACAAGCAATTGCATTTCTATATACCAGCAACAAAAAACTAGAATACATACTTTGAAAGACAATAGAATCAGAAAATGTCAACTTTTAATTAACCTAGAAATTAATCTAACAAAAAGCATGCAAATCTCTATAGAAAAATGATAAAACTTTATTAAGGGATATTAAAGAGGACTTAAATAGGGGCGCCTGGGTGGCACAGGCAGTTAAGCATCCGGCTCTTGGTTTCAGCTCAGGTCAAGATCTCAGGGTCCTGAGATCAAGCCCTGAGTCAGGCTCCGCGCTCAGCACGGAGTCTGCTTAAGACTCTCTCTCCCTTTTTCTCTGCCCCTTCCCCTGCTCTCTCTCTCTCTCTCAAATAAATAAAAAAAGAAATCTTTAAAAAAAAAAAAAAAGAGGACTTAAATATACGCTGAGAGATGTTATATTCATATTATGAAAACTTCACATCATAAAAACGTTAATTCTCCTCTAATTGACCCACAGATTCGATGCAAGTGCAAACAAAACTCAGAGTACCTACCTGACTCTAAAATGTATCTGGGAGAGAGAAAAGGCCAAGAATTTTCTTTCCAAAAAAGAAGGAAAGGTAGTGCATATTTGCACTTCTAGCAGTTAGGATTTACTAAAGAATTTAGAGAATGTGTAACTAATAAAGAAAAGACAAAGTGACCAGTGGAATAGGACTAAAGAGCCAGAAACAGACTCACACAGGTATGGAACTTTGGCGTACAACACAGAGCTAAGATATCAGATTGGGGGGGAAGGGGGTATTCAATAAGTGAAGTTGGAAAAAAAATAAGATTATACATAATGGAAAGAAAGAAAATTGTATCCCTAACTCACTCTATACACAAAAATCAACTCGAAATGAGTCAATAACAAGACTTTAGACCGCTAGAAAATATAGGTGATTATCTTACAGACCTTTGAGTAGAAAAGCATTTTTTTTTAAAGATTTCATTTATTTATTTGACAGAGAGAAACACAGCGAGAGAGGGAACAGAAGCAGGGGGAGTGGGAGAGGGAGAAGCAGAGCCCGATGCGGGGCTCGATCCCAGGACCCTGGGATCATGACCTGAGCCAAAGGCAGACGCTTAACGACTGAGCCACCCAGGTGCCCTAGAAAAGCATTTTTGAAACAAGACACAAAAAGCACACACTCAGAAAAGATACATTTGACCACACTGAGATTAATAACTTTTACGAAAAATCTCTCAAATAAATGAATTTTAAACCTCAAAGTTTCCTAGTCGGAGCCAGAAAAAAAGTGTGAGGTAAGTTCGTCTTACTTCAATCTCACAAAAGTTTATGGAATATTTAGTTCGAGTACACAGAAGTCAATGAATGGGGAACTGAGAGAAAGATTAATAAAAACAAATGAGGTTCTTGGAAACATTTAATAAGATGTCCACATCTCTGACAAGATTGAGAAAAACGCAAATACAGATTGAAAGAGAAGAAAAGTCACATTATAGAACTGGGTTAAGTGTGATGAGGGAAAACTATGGCAGTGAGACCACTGTTCTTTTTTCTCTTGGGGTACAGGGGGGCGTGGAAAGATAAGTGAACAGTAAGTACTACAGTGGGGTCAGATTTCCCATCTCCTGTTGCCGTATTCATCTGTCTAGCCCAGTCTCTCTAGAGAGAGAATATATATTCCAAGTAAATGCACTCATTTGTTCACTCATTCAAAAACCACATGTGACTCTCTGTCCAATGCCTGGCAGAGACAAAAGGGATTCCAGAAGGACAACAAGTGAAGGACTGGAAGGGAGGAAGTAACTCACGACTAGGTCAGGGGAGAAGCAGCTATTTGAGAGTCAGCAAAGGGAAGGATATAACTAGAGCCTGCCATCTGGTGTGGTGACAAAGATGTGAGGAATGACGTAATTAACAAGACTCACCATCCAGGACAGATCTCTAATACGAACAGGGCATCTGCCCTCAGTCACTTGCCTGCTTTCTCACCTCAACAGTCAGGCTGGGAAACCTGGAAGGGAACTTGAATGGATACTAGGATGCTCTACTCAAATTCCCACTTCTGGACCAATGCAGCAGGTTCGCCGCTGCTTCCCTGACTAGACATTGCTCTCAGCTTCAAAAAAACGCCTCACCCCTGGTCAGAGGGCATGCAGGTTCAGGACTGACTGACGTGGGAGCGCAAAGGCCTGGCTCCCTCACCCGTTTGGGACAGCTGTGAAGAGCTCTTTACTGGAACAGCTGAGGCCTCATTGTAGATCCGGTGCTCCTACCTTCCTCAATTCCTTAGGAGTGGGTGTGTTTTTTAAGGGCATCCCCCAATACAGCAGCATGCAACTCTCTCTCAGTATGTTTGCAGGGAGCCTAAGATAAAAATTCAAAGGCCCTTTTTAGCATTTTTCCTTAGGGCCCAGACAAAGTGCTCTTTACTTTTTTGGAGGTCATGAACCTCTTAGACAATATAATGAAAGCTAAGGACTCTTGTCTCAAAAAAATATATATATACATAGGCACTTAATGTAAACTTTTAGATGCTATTTTAGAGGGTTTTTTCCCCCCCTTCCTCCTCATTTTTTTTTTTTAAGATTTTATTTATTTGAGAGAGAGAGAATGAGAGACAGATAGCAAG